>NC_079333.1:8571570-8873355 GCF_029582105.1 Oenanthe melanoleuca
CCACCTGCTGGTTTGAGCCATTGCTGGAGTGCAGGAGGAAAGGGCCTCTTTTGCTCTGTTTTGTTGTTTTTCCATGGTGCTAAGGAATACCTGTGGATGTGACAGCTGATTATGTGTTTGTCACAGAGATGTGGCACACCTCTCCAAGAATCTACTTCCAGTGCAGTAGTTTTTTAATTGGCTGGTACCAATCATCTAAAGTAGAATGACTGTAGTTCAGAAGTAAAATGCCCATATCAATCCCTTTCAGTGTGCTTCCAAAACAATAAAAAATAACAAAAAACAAAAACAAACAAAAAAAACCCACCCCAAAACTAACAAAACAAAACCCAAAAAAACCCCCAAAAAAACTCACAACAAAAAAAAAAAAAAGCAAAAACAAAACCAAGAAAACCCCCAAAATAGTGAAACAAACAAATGAAACCCCAAAACAAAACTACAAGCTGTGTAATTGCTTGTATAACGTTATGTGATTAGAAAAAAAAAATAAAAGGGGCAGTAAATGCAATATCAAATATTGTAAAAAACATATTTCTATTAATGTTATTTTTGTTCAAATGCAGCATTTCTGTTTCTTTAACAATAAGCTACTGATGAAGAAGAGAGGGGATTTGCTATGAGAATGGAGATTACACACCTGATTTGGGTTTGTGTAGGGAATGTAACATGGATTTAAAGAAGAAAACAAAACTCAGCTGCAGAATTACCTGCCAGCAATTTCAATGGCTCCCATTAAAAGTGCTTCAATAACAGAGAAACCATCTGAAGATGTAGATCTAGGACCTATTACTTGCCTGGCTCAGCAGGGGCTGGCAAACATTCATTTGTGAGACTGAAGCTTCTTCCCACGCCCTTCAAGACTCATATCCATCTACAACCTTCCTTAGACTGCTAGGAGAATAAAGATTATCATAGCATTAAAGACTTGAAAATGTCCTTAATAAATGTATGTTAATTATTCAAAGATACGCTGTATTTAATTAATACCATTTGGTTTTGAAATGTCTTAGTGGCTTTTTCAGGTGATTACATTTCCAGTTACAATGTTTTGTTACCTTACATAGTAGTGACACAGTAAATAAACACCAGCATCACGGTCTCAACCTGTAACTAAAGAACCTAATTCTGTTTTCCCTGGGTAACTAGGAACATATTGACTAGAAATAGGTCATCAGGAAGCACCAAGGCTCTAGACTCTCTAGAAGAGCAAAAATAGTACAAAGGGGAACAAAATGTTTGAATTTTCCTCAGCTTTGTCCATGTATTTAAAGTCTGTTGAGAGCTTTTGAAATACAGAATGATAAGGAATGAATGCACTAAGAACACAAGGATAATAAATAGGAAAGATGCTGCACATTACACTTTGAATGTTTCCTTAAGTATATTTTTCTTAAAGTGGTATATGATTTATTGAGGCTGCCTGTGTGAATTGTACCTCCCACCAGTAGCTTCTCCACACAGAGAAAGAACAGCTTATTGCAGCTGTCAGCTAATGAAATGACTCCTGCAGTTCAAGTAGTTGCAGCTTTGGGCTGAAAACTGTGGTTTTGACATTTTTGGCAATGCATACTGATGTCCTGTGGCAGAGGGCTTTTGTTTTGCCATGATGTACAACTACTGCAGTGAGAAAACACCATGAAGACTGGGGTATCAGAAACCATTTCATCACTAATCTGCTGTAGTATTTTTTTTTTGCTGAGCAGCAAGATGTCTGCCAAATTTTGTGCAGAACATAATCTTTGAGGTCAATGTAGTTTCAGTGTGTATGATTACTTTCTTTAGATGTAAAGCCAAAAAAAAAAAAAAGAATAAAAATAATAAGGGGCTGAGATTGCCTTTACAGAGGGTAATCATATATCCATGTTGGAGCTTTGGCTGTCTGGGCACAGGTGGAAATACCTTCCATGGGATATTAGTACTTTGTAAGGCCTTTGGGTCAAGAGATGCATCATCTTAAAGGCACATTGCACTAGATTTTTTTTTTAAATTAGCAAGTCCAAATACCATGCAAATGAATGGATCAAGCAGCTGGAAATAGCCTGATTCATTACTGTACAGCTTATGGCTGTGCATGTAACTCAAAAAGATGTGATGGCAATTCCAGCACTTATACCTTATTTCTCTGAGTGTAAATGCACCCACAGACCTCTTATTACAGTCTAACTGGAGGGCTGGTGAATAATCTCAGCATGGTTGAGCAGCAAATGTTGGAGGATAATTGGATCTGCAGGCTAAAATAGTATGAGCATGGAAGGTCTGGTAGGGAAGATTGATAGGCAGTTATTTTATATCATGTTTGAAACCCACTCTTTGTTTGTCATTTTATGTGCAAGATAAGTTGCCTTTAAAAGTTTAAAATTATCAGTTTTGATTCAAATGAAAGATTGAGGTTAATGTTCCCTAAATAATGTCTCTGTAGTCATAAGCTGGTGAGCAGAGCATGCTGAAGAGTTCATTCAATAAAGCTTATAAGCCTTTAATTAAATTGTGAAGCCATTTATACAATGCTTTAAAAGTGGATCTTTGAATGTAAATTTGAGACACTTGGATTGAGGATACTCAAGCATTATATGTCCTTACAGTGTACTGCACTTGCTTATAGGATACTTTCCCATCTCAAGTGAGACTTCAGTGAATTATTGTATATTAAAGGACAAAGGAAAAAGAACAGCTTTGAAAAAGAACACTCTGGATAAGTTCTGGCCTTTGTCATCTCTTTAGAAAGCTGATAGTGGCGTGTTGGGATTTTTTTACCAAGCCTTAGACATGTGCTGTTGCAGTAAGCCATTAAATAATATTATTATTATTATCCTTTTGTCCCTTGGCTGTCCATTTTGATAACAAACCTGTTCTTTCATTGTTGTTTATTTCAGGGCACTTAACAGCTCGTGGTAGGATACATTCTGCTCTCTTCTTTGCAAAGTTATTCTATTTAAAACATATTTGATAAAGCTGTAGACTTTAAGATAAAACTTGGGACTAAGTCACACTGGTTGTCAGGCTGAGTTTCCAGTGGTGTTGGCCAATATAGCTGGGATCTAGGACCTGAAATTGGGATGATTTTACATTGTCCTCTTCTCACATGCTTCAAACAGGTAAAGACAGAACATGTGAACAATTACAAAGACAGCCACTCTGTGTTCATAGCTAATCTTGGAATCTGCTCTCTGACTCTGCAGTTCAATTTGCTTCAGAGGCTGAGGTCTCAAAGATATCGAAGTTCCTACAAGTAGCAGAGAAGAGAGAGACCCAAATTAAGGCACACACAACCACAGTATTTATCTGTTCTGTGAGTCTCAGTGAGTGACTGAGCAGTGTCTACTGGCTGGCTAAAGAGAAGCAAGATGCTCCAGACCAGTCCCAGATCCCTTCCTTTTTATCCTCCTGCATGACTTAGGCATGTCCTGGGGAAACTGAGAGATGTGGAGCTGACCTGATTTTGTGTGTACTGGAGGGAAGGTGGATGAGCTGTGACTAGCACTGTTGTAACAGAGCTGGAGAAGGGATTGAGGACCTGAATCTTTGGGAAGGGACCCTTCACAGCACAGGCTGTTCATTGCAGGCATCCACAGGGACAACCTCTGGCATTTTTTTGGAAGAAGCTGAGTGGCACAGCTTGCAAAGGAGAAGGAAAGTGGAGAAAAACAGATAGAAAATAGGGTGTAGTTGCCATCAGTAGTAGATCCTGAAAATGTGAGAACATCCCCTAAATTTACTGACAGGAAACAAATCCACAAATTGGCTGTTGCTCTGTCCCTCATAATTGCAGTTATTAAATCTCTCCATTCAAGAAGAAATTATATGACATAATTTTAGGTCTGTATTTGACCAACTACATGGAACTGCATAAAATGCAAATTATTTAGCCTTTATCACAGCAAGAAAGGAGAAATAGTATGTCTTTAGCTTTTATCATACATTGGTAGTATCTTAAATGACTAATGTAAATTACATAAAGGTGATTATTTTTTAACTTTAGTAGACCTATTTTGTAGCTGTCTCTGAATCCTACTCTGTAGCTGCAAGTAAACAGCAAAATCTTTAAACAGTTTAACATAGAATACTCTGTTTCTTTTCCTGCTATAAAACTTTTTTCTTTTATCGGCACTTAAAATAAAATTGATAAAGTTTGATATAGAAGTATCTGCTTCCATTTCTATAACCATGGTCTGTATATTTCAATTCTAGCTTCTTATGGCAGGAGATTTCAATATTCTTACTGTCAAGCTTCAAGATGAAAAGCTCAAACTGCTTTAAACTATAGAAATTGTTAATCATGAATAAGATTTAGAGAATATGAGAGGGAAAATGAGCCTCAGCCTAACTTTGAATTCCTGAAGGAGCAACCTGGGATTCAGACTTGGTTTCAGTCTTACACATTACACACTAATTGGCAGACAGGATTTTTTCCTTTCTGGGAATTGAATTAACCTTTGGCTGGAGAACTGTTGAAAAATGTAGAATCCATAACTCCACACTGTTGTGGTGAAAGGCCTGAGTTTGATATTGTTTGTCAGTGCTTCTCAAATCTCTACCACATTTGTAGTTGAGAGGTAATTTTAAACGCCTGCAGTAAACTTAGCTAGCTGAGTTCACAGAAAATTGGTTTTCCAGTTGGATGTTAATTACTATTTTGCTTTCAGGCTCATCTAGCAGGAACACCACCCTCACTGTCTACACCTCTAGGACTCACCAATATTCCCAGTCTCTAGTAAAAGTAACATCTGCAGGGTATGGTATCTTCAGTCTAACAAAAAGGTAGTAGTTGTGGGTGTTTTTTTCTTATTGTTTTGTTTTGTTGTGTTGTTTTGGGTTTTTTTCCCTCCAAGAAAAAGGAGTAATTAGACTAGAAAATAATCCTGTAGAGCTGATATTGTAGAAACAAGTTAAGCAAGAGTTTGGAGACAAATACATGTACATGGAACTAACTACATGTTTAATTCACTTACAAGCTAAACACATCAGTGTGGGAAAAATCTGCCAGGTGTGGGCAACCTCTTAATAAGCATCCTGACCACCAATCAGTATGGGTTAATTTTAATTTGTCATCCTTTTTTTTTTTTTTTCTTCTGCATAACATCTTTGATGTTTTGCCTCCAAACCCATGGCAAACAATGTTTACTAAATCAGCTTGCCATCATCAGACTTGATCCAAATCTGTCCATCCATTCAGTGAACACAAGGACCAGAGTTGCAGATCCATTCTTTGTCTGGAGTTTGAATTGAGCACTATTATGTGGAGTTAGTGCCTTTGAGCATGATCAGACGGAAAGTAATGCTGCTACAGATTTGGAAGAGGCTAAATTTTTAGATTTTGTTCATTTATGGACAAATTTTGCCACCAAAGAAATAATGACAGTGTCTGGCACCACATTTACCATGAAACAAATTCCCATTCCCTGTGCAGAACAGTTAAGGATAACAGTGTACTGATTTCCATTGATCTCTCTGGAAACAGAGAATCAGTAAGGATGAGCAGTTTTTGTGGAAAGAGGGTGATAAACGCAGCATAGGAAGGAATGGTCCTATTTGTTTTCATTTTTAGGCACTGTGGTCTTGACAACAGACTGCTGGAGCTCAAAAAAATATTGTAGAAAATAAAACAACAGCAAAAAGGGAAAAAAAAGCCACAGCAACCGACATTAAAATAATCTAGATTAATAATTAAATTATATCAGTCAACAATGGACACAAAATATATATATATATCAGAGGAAATTGAACACAAAAAAAATCAGAAGCTCAACTCTTCCTGTTCTTCTTACACAATTTGAATATATTTATCTTTGGGGATGAAAAATTTAAAAAACTACTATGCCATAAATGGAAAAATCAAATTGAATTCAGGTTTATAACTATTAAAATATATAATTGCTTTCATTGTGACAAAAGGGTTAGCACACTATTTGTAATAGCAAAGACATGTAATTTCTAACTTTTCAGTTGGAAGAAGTCACTCCCATTATATGGAAGTTAAAAGCTGCTAATCAAAACACTGAGGTTTGCACAAGGACTGCTGAAAGACATCATAGTTATCATAATTAGTGCTGAAAGAATAGAAAATACATAAGTAATCCCATTATCTCTATTGACAGAAATGAAAAATCTTAGACCAAATTATTCCTGTTTTCCAGGTTTAAAATGAGTAAGTGTGGCAATCAATTACTCTTTTTGCATTGCCTCTGTTGAACCACCAGCCTTATTGATTGGTCTCAATTAATGTATGCCAACAAGTAAATTAAGGTAGCACCCGAGGCATAATTCTCTGGTGGTTGGTGCATACTGCCTCCTTAGCATTCTTGCTGTTTTTATTCCTACTGAGCATATTGCTGGGAGCTACAATATTTTTCAGTCTGCACAGGGACGTTACCCATGGCTCTAATGACAGGTCATTTACAGCAAGCCCATGTTTCACTGCAGAGATGTCTCTTTAAGTGACATCTTATCAATGGCAATTCAATTAGTCAACCCTAAGACTTTGAGATACATCTCACACTGTGTCACACAACACTGGCTGTTTTGCGTTTTAAATGTTAGCTTTTGTCATTGCCCTGCTTCTTTGGTATACATTAAAAATGCATTTTCAGTACAATTCTTCGTTCAGAACTTCATGGAAAACATTTCCCATGTTAAATGCAGCTGCCTTCATTCCCAACAAAGCTGTCAGCTGAAGACACTTGTGGACTTGTACTGTGGACAGGAGCTTTTCAAAGCTGGTGCTCACCTATCACCACATCCCACTTGTCACTGACTGCTGTAAACACCAAATGATTCTGAGCATCTGAAATATCATGGCATCCAGGTGTCTAAAATATTCAGCTACTGCAATACAGATGGGAATGCATACATAAATAGTATTGTGGAGCACACAGCATGTACATACAGGCAGAAACACAAGCTACTCTAAAGTAGCAGAGTAGCAGAGAATTTATGGCCAGGTCCTGACTTTTATGGGATATTTACTTGATGGAGACATCCTAATAGGACATGGTCCTACCCTGCATCAGCCAGCTGAGGTCCTTAGGGATAAACAGAGATGCTTTCCATAGGAAGTGGTGATGTGCTGAAGATGCCTTCTGAAGTGCCTACTGCAGTGCAATGACACTGCTCTTTTTTCAGTGTACAGTCCTGTGTGCACTGAGCATTTACTGTTCAGGATGCACAAGTATAAAGCAAAGGAGATGCATTCCCAACCTGTGCAATGGAAAACTCTGAGCAACACAGCAGACTTTAAAAGAGAACATTTTTCAGTTATTAAGTGCTCTAGATGCTTATTGAAAACTGTTGAAAAATGAGCAATACAACCAAGTTAAAAAAAAAAAATCCAAACATTTGCTGGTTGTAACCTTGAGCAAAGGTTCTTCTAAACCAACACAGAAATCTTGAATATCAGGCACTTTATATCCCTAAATTCTGCCTTCTAACTCTGTTGCAGTGTGAGTGTCAGTGACTAAATACACAAGCCCTTCTTACCTTATCCTTATTATATGTAGTTATGTTTTCAGTCTTTTCAGTAGTATTTGAATATTTTTTGGGTCTGCACCTTCTTATTTCTAAATGTGCATTTACATATGTACATCTTTGAGTTTATTGTTGTAGAATCAGACTCAAAGCTATTTTTTCCCATTGTTGCATAGAAATAAAAAACACTTGTTACTTACAAAGAGAAAGTTATTACCAAGGCAACTCACCTGGTGTACTTGGCAAGCTAAATATACACAGATAGTTTCCCTGATAAGGTGTGTGGTATTACAGAACACCCACTTGTTTAGCATGCAACATTTGTTTTACAAGTATGTGCAACATCAAATTCAATATTCAAAATGCTAATGAACATTTTTAACTGGCTTTCAAATTACTGGATCGCTATTCTGAGATCAAATTTTAATGGAGGAAAAAATTGTATGATAAGGCTCATTAAAATATTTTAAAGTTTAATTAGAATGAAGTTTTTAAAAATACTGGGTAAATTAATCCTGATAGAGCTATGCTACTTTGTAGTAAAGAAAATTAACTTATAGGGACAACACATTAATTATATCCACTAATTTGTGCTTTTTTTTGTTTTGTTTTGTTTTGTTTTGTTTTGTTTTGTTTTGTTTTTAAGATGGCAATACATATATATTTTTATGCTTATGTGTGTGGGCTGAGATATGCATATGTATTTTCAGGGCACATCTTTGTTAGTGTGTTAGTTTGAATCAAGAGCATGCTTTTGAAGTGCATATTTTTCTTTCTTTCTTATTGAGCTTTGGTTCATGTCATGGGGAGCTTTTGCAGTGCCTCAACTTGATTCCTTTCAGATAAAACTAGGATTCAGATTTGGAAGATTTAGCACACTCCAGGAGTGTAACTAATGCACTCCAGCTGCAAATGGGCATTCAGTTCAGAGAGCCAGACCAGAGTTAATCTGAAATAAAAAGCCTTGAAAGGTGTACATTATGGACACTGTGTTGTCAGCATCAACTGTTTCTCTCTACAGGGTTGCCACTCTCCATCTATAAACCATCTGCTAACCTAAAATGGTCTTTGTATTTTTGTAAGATATTAATTTTATTTTATTTATTTTATTTTGTTTTGTTTTGATTTTTGTTTTATTTCTGATTATCTGTGGAAGATTAGACATTGTTCCTACACAACCACAGCAGGTAGTGCAACAGTGCAGCAAAAAACAAATATTTACATATTTCAGTGAGATGGCCTGTTATGAAAGCTTCATTACTATATAATATTAGATTGTTGCCAAACCTATATGATCTGTATCCCTCAGCCAAAGCTGATTTCTGAGGTAGGATTCATCTCTTACTTCTGCCACTGTCTTTTAAAACCTTATCCCAACACTTGGACAGGTTATTATTCAAGCTGCTGTACAATTCTACAGTGCTAGTTGGATGTTGTTGGAGTATCTATGAAATAGCAGCCCTAAAATTCATCCATATCACTCAATCCCTTCCTCCACAGAATACATTCCAATATGAATTATATTTTCTGTTATTATGGTGGGAAACATTATAGATTTATAAAATCCCTTATAAATGTGAGTTGCTGTCTGTAGCAACTGCTTTGCAGAGCCTTTCTGAGGTGGGGAAAAGTTTTCACATTTGCACATGCCCAAGTTTTAAAACCTAGCTGTACTTCTTCCATATCTCTCTAAAGCACTTGGTTTTGTTACTGCACTGTTCAACAGTGCTTCACTTTTATGCATTTGATTAAAACTGATACACTGGGGAATATCAGCCCACATGACAAAATCATCACGTAATTTGGCAGAAGCATGGAACAGTTGACAGACCTTGCCTGGGGAGAGCCCTGGGACAGAGCTAGCAGAGGAATAATTTCACCTTTGACCAGGAGCAAAAGCAATGCCTTTTGGATTGAGAATTAAAGTCCTGCTTTAAAACATTCCATCTGCTCCAACACCAAACCTTCAAATGCCTGCCACAGGAGCATTGAAATTTGAGCTTTTAAGAAACGTTTAATAAATTATACTGTTGCTTATATCCTTAAAATGAAATTATTCTGACTCTCTCATATTCTGAAAAAATCTGATTGCATACTTCATTTGTTCTGTGTAAAGGGAAAACTTTGCAGGACCCTGCAGTAGGAAAAATTATTTCTCATTACTTTTTCTGATTCTCTAATTAAAGATGTAAGAATACACACTCCTCTAGTCTTAGATGTCCAGTATAGGATAAGGTAACCATTTAAAATGGAAATTATATTTTCCAAAAATAAGATTTTCTAAAAGACACTATTATTAACCATCTTTACTTTCTCAAGGTTCATAAATATATTGAACTTTAGTGACTTATATTTGCCATTCTGTCTCATTTTGTAATCAGTATTTTGGGGTAGTAGAATAGTAAAATGTTATGACTTTCTATGTGGAATTTGTTTTGGTTTATTTTCTGAGCCAATGTATAGATATACTGGTTTAGGCTTTGGTTTTCCCTTGGTTTCTTTTCCTGTTCCTCTTAACAGGGTAAATGAAAACCAGACCAGAAGGATTAAACATTGTTAAAAAGGAATATGGAGCAAACCAGCAATGTATTGACAGACAGAATCTGCAGCCAGAGGCACCCTAATGAGAATAAACAAATCTGATACAGCAGAAGGAAAGAAATTCTTACTGCTGTAATTTTTTTTTTTTTAATCTCCCATTCTCTCATCCAAATCATAGATCTTTGGATGACATGGAACCAGTTTCCTTCATTACAACTTTCTAGGATGTATCTGCTTGCAAACTTCAGTTTGTGACTTTGAATGGTTTAAATGGAGCCATGAAAACTTCGGGATCTGTCTTCTATTAAGACCATTTAGAAAGGAAAACTTTGGCATGCCAGAATCATAAAGCTGAATATCTGGGGGTTTCTACTGAATGAATTAACCTCAAAATAATCCTCACTTAATCTCTACCTAGTCATGACCTAAGTGGATATATCTCAGGAGAAAGGTGGTTTATGGAACCAAGACTCAGAACTAGAGTATGTAGATTAAGGACACGTGTGTTGTATTTCATGTTTAATTTAATCAAGATGTTCAGTGGTGGTAACACGAGACAAAAACACACCAGGTTTTGTCAGAGAAGTTTCTGGAAGTGATAGCAGACATATGTCATTGTGTGTTCCAATAATGTATCCCTAAGTTGGTTGTTCAGACCTCATTGATAGAAATAAGTTTTCCTTAAAAATTTGTAAATTAAATCTGATCATGATTTGTGAAAAACTATTATATCCGTCCATCCATCCATCCATCCATCCATCCATCTGAGAAATTTAATGTGCTAGAACTAGAAAACCACTGCAACCACAAAAAAAAACAACAAACAAAAAAACCAGCCAAACCCAGTTAAGGTAGAAAAGCTAATTTGGCTATTTTTTTAAGTCCACTTGTGACCACATTTATTATAGGAACTCTTCCATAGGCTTTGCTTTCTAAATGTTCAGCATTCCTGTCTTGCATCAGAAATTTAAGTATGTTTGTTTGTCTTTGTGATATTCACAAAGATTACAGAACTGTTCTAAAGTAATCTAAACAAATAAGTTGCAGAGTAGCTGTAATAAAAATACACCCTCTCATTGAATTTGTGAAATAAACAAGAAAGTATTTTCATTTTAGACAGTAAATTCTATCAGAAAAGCAGTTCAATGTTGGATAATACTCACTTTAGAAAAAAACAAAATCACAAACTACATTGAAAGGTATTTAGAAATGGCTTATTTATACAAGAACATGAACAACTGTGTTCACACTCCTGAAAAAGAGAATTTTCATCTAGATGGGAAAACTTCCTAGTAAGTACGCATCTAAAATGAAATTGAGGAAAAATTCCTTAAAAAATTTCTTCAACTTTGATTTTGCAAGTTTTAACTAATTTTTTACCTGTAGGATCTAGCCTTCTTTGTTTTGTTTTGGAAAATAATTATACACCAAAATATTTTTTTCCCATCTCTTTTTCTTATTTTTCATATGCAGTGAACTTGATTATTTGCTTAATAGAGGAGACCATTTGGGACTATGTAGTATTGAGATTCTTCTGCTAACTTATATGTTTCATACAGCATTCTTTCTCTTTAAAATGCATGAAACTTCATATTGCTAATGCACAATAGCTTCAGTTTCTGAATACTAAAATCTTTTATTTTAATCTTGAAAATTTTTCTCACAGAGTTTTTTCCCTGTAAAGAACTGGACACTGACTGTACAGATCTATGATTGAAAAGAGTTTAAATCTATGGTTCTAGGATCTTCTTTTGTCTTCATTTAACCAGCAACAGTTTTCAGCCACATGTGCATGATAAAGTAAAATTAGTTCTATCTACCAAACATAGATCAGGACTAGAGCCCACAGGGTTTATCAGCAATGTGCTTGTTGATGTCATCTTTTGCTGTTCACATTAGATCATATTCCCTATCCAAAAAGTAAAATCACATGATTCCTGGGACAGAGCTTACAACATAAATTGTACATTTGTCATGGGAATCATCTCTATACATAACCTTAAATTATATGAAAAAGAATTCTACATCAAGAGTTCCAAAGAGTGTTCCACAAATCTTTTACTAAATGTGGGGAAAAACTTTATCTCTACAATATTTGAAATATCATCAGAATCTATGGTCAGAAAATGCACATGAAATGTACTGGATTTCAACTTCTGTGTGCAGCTTGGATTGATCTTGCCTTTATTCAGGAGATGCCATGTCAGATTCTTCTTTCAAAGAAAACTTGGAGTGTTTTAAACTTGAAAGGTTTGCAAAAAGCTTCAGTGGGATATTTCATTTATCTTTCTCAATACCAAGAAACAAAAAGCCCATACAACTCCCTTACCCCCCACCAAAATCTGATACTGGTATGGATAATAGTATCCCTTAAATCAGTTGTCTAAATCACTAAATCCTTATTGAAGTCAGTTGAAAGGCTTTGTTGTCTTAGTGGAGCATTTGTGTTTTAGTGACCCCTCTCCCAAGATTAAAGGTTGCCATCATTATGGGGCTCTAATGAGAATAAACCTGCTGTGTCTCAGTTCAGCTGGTCAGAAATCCATTACTGAATATTTATGTGGAGACATTATTTTATGTCCTTACTGTCATTCATAAAAAATTAAGTAATGTGGAAAAGAGAGCAGCAGAGATGTCCTTTTTGGCTATGAAACTCTGAAATAGTTTTCTGTGAAGTGCCCTGACATTTTCCCTCCAGTACAGAATATTTACAGTGCTAATATAAATGTCTGAGGTGTGAATAGTTCCTCCTGGGTGTGTAGAATCTAAACCAGCAGAACTCCTGGAGGCAAGCCAAGAGTTGAACAGCCTATAGAAGTATTTTTTGTGAGCCATATAGCATTTGGATCTGGAGAGTATAAATAAAGATACAGTGAAACCAGTCTGAATGGCAATTTACCACATATTCAACTACAGTCATTGGAGCCAGCTAGTGCTGAAATTTATTTCCATAAGAGTTTATTTATGTCAAGAATAGAGTGTTACTGTAATTTTGGAGCAGGGTCTCTCAAAGGCATGAAGCCTGTGTGTGCTTCTCAGATGTTGTCAGCAGGTTGGGCTCTTGGTTTGCCATTCTGAGGAGATGGCCCTTCCTACAGGCATTGCTTAATTAGGAATTGATGGATGGAGGTAAAAAATGTAGGTCTGTTTGTATTATAATTAAGCTTTGCTGCTGGAAGTTTTCAACATATATATTCAAAGTTGATGCATTGATTGAATTCTGTACTGAGGGAATGGTGGTTGTTCACTATGGGATCCAACACCTTCACTTTTTTATTTTGTTATGACTTTATTGGATAACATAGGAACTGGTATAACTGCTCTCAGAAGTTGGTGAAACAGTCTGTCTCCTGATAATACTAATGAAACATCCCTACTGTAAGGCTGCTGTGGACTTCATTTTGTTCTAGCACTTATTTAAGGATGGAGTACTCAAAGATTGTAGTGTATCAAATTCTGCATGTTTGACACACCATGTATTTCATACCTTCCTAGAGATCTGCTGCTCTTTTAAACAAGTTCACTTAAATATTCTGCTTTTCTTTCCATCCAAACATTTGAACTGTGGAATGCAGTAAACTCCTACAGCTGCACAACCACAAATTTCAGTGAAGCATGAGTGTCAGGCTTGGAGAGAAAATGAGAAAGGTGTGTTTTTCTATCTGCAAAGTGACTGTCCATAATTTCAGTTCTCTTAGTTTTATCTGACACTCCCTATGACAAAAGGGCCAAATCTCCAAGTTTCTTTGAAACACTTCATTAAATCCACTGCAGCAACAGATGCAGTTTCAATAAAGATGTATCAATTAGTGGATGAAATGATATTTCAAATGAGAGTTCCTTTCTGCTTTGTTCATGAATTTCCTTCATCCCTTACTGCCAGTGATCTGAATGTTCAAGAGTTGCCATTATGACTATTCCACTTGTCTCCATGATAAATGAAGGTTCCTGGCTCATGTTAGCTGAAAAAAAAAAAAAAAAAAAAACCAACCCAAAACCCCCTCCACTTTGAATTTAAAATAAATCCCTGACTTTATTAGGCTCACTGAATTTGTGGACTTAGGCTTTGACTCAGAAGCAGTTAACAAGTAAAAAATCTAAGGCATGCACTGTGTCCATGAGGTCATCAAGGCTACAGGTATGTTGACTTTAGGCCTTAACATGAAAATGGGCAATTTCATCAACATGGGCCTGCTGCTGTTTATTTTAGTGAGATCACTCCTTAATTTCAGTGAAATAAAATGGTAATTTTATGAGTCAGACTGAGTCTTGCTGGAGTGATTTAGAAATTCATGTCTACTGACCTCTGTACTTCAGACATCATGGGTTGGAAGTATGATACTTCTGCTCCTTGATTTCGTAAATAATTTAATTAACAAAATCCAGATGGTTTAGAGCTCCCAGTAGCTACAAGTCCAAGAAATTTTTTGACCTTTGATAGGAAGACTGTATAATTTTTCAGTTCTTTCTGCATTTGATTGAGAGCTTAACAGTTCAGAGGTTTTATTGTCTAGCTTCTTTCTTAAGTCTATTTTCTTTAAAACATCTGTTAGAAGAACATTTGGAAGTAATGAGCATGTGCTTAATGAGCTTCTGATAGAATACACAACATGAATGTGCAGTTTTCAATCCTTCAAGGAAATCTTCCTTTGCAAGATTTCCTGAAGAAAGCTAATCTTCTGGACATCCATTTCAGTATTTTAAAGTATTTTAGGGATATATGTTATCCTTTGTAAAAACAAAGAACACGTATGAACCATAAGGTGGTATTATTATACATTGATTTCTGTAAGACACATAGCAAATACTCTAATTTTGCTCCCAAATTTGGACACTTCTTTCTTTCTTCTTCTTTTTTTTTTTTTTTTTTCCCTGACAATTACTCTCTCATGAAAAAATAAATATTCTGGTTGATTCCTGCAAGATATTATATAGAAAAAATGTGTCAGATGTCTTGTGAGTTACTACTCCCTATTTACTTGGGGAATGTTGCAGAATGCATAATAGATAAAGAACTGCTAGATCCATTTTTATCAAAATCTATGTCTACACTTTTCCAAAAGCTGTATTGTTTTTCTAAAAGTTCTAAGCACAAAAAAAACCCAACAACAACCAAAAAAAAAAAAAAAAAAAAAAAAAAAGTGACTTTGCCATGGATAAATATTATTCTTTGTTCAGCTTTTTATTAACTTTATTTTAGGAATCAATGCTACTAATTCTGTATTTTGATTGGAATAATATCATTTGCCCAAAACTCAATTTGACAGCTCATCTGTGTTAGGTTATCATAAGTTTGCTGGAAGTGCCAGGAGTCTAAAGCAGAATAGATTAGCAGAAGCTGTTTGTAACATCTGGGTTTTCAATGAGACCTGAAAACTGGGGGGTTTTGGCATGGTTTTAATATTCAGACTTTTTTGCTAGTTCTACCTAATGTGCAAAACAAGTGTTTCTTCAAGGCTCAATATGTGATGCTCTTAAAATATTATTTCCATAAATAGCAAGAGTGTTATGGCAGAAAATCAGCTATGAAAGTAGGTGTGGACATCTCTGGAATGCTGTGAACTCAATTTTCTTATTGTGGCTTTATTCTTGGGCCCCTCTTTAGGCAGGAGCCAGGATGGAGCAGCACTGCTTGCCACAGTGACTGATGAATGATTGCACAGCTCTAATGGGACAAATAGAAAGAAGAAATGAAAGGGTAGAGAGACATCCCCTCATGCCTAGTTAGGGCAGTACTCTGTACACTAATGTGATATTTTATGGTTATGTATCCCCTGGCACTATTTAACACCACCAATTTTGAAGATAAATGTAGTAAAAGCATTTTTATCCTGCTGCTATGAAAATGTGCTTTTAATAGATTTAGGTTTTCTCGGGTCATAAGAAAGAAATAGAAAGATTTTGCAGCTTTCTAAAGGACTGTATTATATGTGGAGTTTAAAATGTCATAAAGCAGCTTGAAACACTATAGGGAGTCTGTGCAGTAATTGGAAAAATGTTTCATACTAATGTTTGGATTGCATTAGTGTGAGCTGTTGGCATACATTTTGTGACAATAAACATGTCTTTGCCTAATTGTAATTATAGCTTACAAAAACGCTTAAAGAAAGAAAGTGAGAAAGGTACTTTGGTGAGTATGGATAATGACATTTTAATGCACTTAAGGCACAATGCAGCACTCCTGAAGACCAGTTCTGGCTTGCATGCACTGTAGATAGACCAGTTTTATATATTTATTTAATAATATTTGGAAAGTTGGGAGTTTGTTAGGACTTCTCTATTCTACCCCTTTTCTTCACAAATTAACAACTGGCAGGGTTGTCTGTCTGTAACTCTTCCTGTGATTAAATTCCTGTTCAACACATGAGCAGATTCTAATCATTATTCAGTATTATGCAGGGAGCTTTGATCAAATTTTCACTGGTGCTTTTGTCTACAGGTCACCCCTCCCACAGCAGGTTTAGTCAGCACAGCAAAAGATTGGAAGAGCCAGAATCACCCACCTTTCAAAAGTCACTTGAGGGGGAAAAAAAATAAATTTAAGTATAGGATTTGTATCAGCATTTCCTACCTCCACAGCAGCCCATTGTGAATGCAAAGCTGGGCTTTTGTGTGCAGATTTGGACCTTGTGGAAATACCCCAAACATCTTCATGTAAACTTCAATGTAAACTCTAAGCCTAAATTCTGGATCATAAACAAATATAAAATTTATTTTCCTGTCTTCACAACAAAGTAGGTCTGCATGACTGGGAAAGATAATTTAAAGAGAAAACTAACAAGGTGAAAAATGTTTACATGTAATAGGAAGACTTCAAGAAGTGTGAGATTTTGAAATTTAAGATGCAGCTTCTGTTTTCACCACTGTCATTAACGACATTGCAAACTATGTTGAGCAGAATAACTGACTCACAGCCAAAATCCTTGTGATTGCAGGATCTATTTGTGTGCCAGCTTCCACAGATAGTGTGGATCATGGCACCAATGTGATTGATTTGGCTTCAACTTGAGCTACTTACCCAGAGCCTTCCTGAGTTATCCTTGATCTCTAGTGTGCCAAACAGCCACAGCTTCCTATGGGCACTTCTGTTGTTAATACTGCATGACACATCAAGCTGGATGGATAATTAGCACATGTTTATCCTATATCTTCATTGCTATATTTTAAATTTTGTGCTGGTTTTGCAGTTCCCCATCCTACCCCTTCCTTTTCCTTTTTCATTTCTATAAAAGATGGGGGACAAATACTGTGTTCAATGTTTCTGCACAAACAACAGTCTCTCTTTAGATCTGCTTGAGCACATTCCCTGTAGTGGAATCTACATTATACAAAGAGTTTTCAAAATAGAATCATTAGGACATGAAAATCAGTGGTTCCATGCTGTATATATAACTTTTATATCTACTGCTTATATATCTTAAAGCATGACCAGCCATATCAGCTTTCAGGAGTTTAAATAAGAACTGACATTCTTGATAGTAGAACAGAATTTTCTAGATAAGAATCTAGAAATGTGAAAATATTTTTAATATGAGTTATACCACAAATGCCACCGCACAAGTAATGGCAAGTGATTTAGTGGGCAGCATTAAATGATTACCAAGCAGAATGTTGACATCAAGTGCCTTATCAGTGTGAGTAACAGGTAACTCAATCAAGCACAGAGCACAGGTAGGTCACCACAAATATGGTATATCTCTACATGGAATATGGTGCAGAGGTTTACAGATAAGCCAAACTAACCCTCTCTAACAGCTTTAGATGAGTGCATTTTCTCTGAAGCATTAAAATTGTTAGAATAAGACATGAAACTCTAGTGAAGAATTTTTGCACTGCTTTCTCTCAAGCAATTCTGATTAAATTGTTTTCATAAATTATTTCTAAGCCTAAACTATGACTGTAGGAATTTCACCAGTTAATCACATGCTATGATAGATGAGAAAATTGACCACACTGCACTAGGTGAAAAACTAAAAGCTTCTGCATTCCTGGTAACAATTTATGGTGGTTATGTTAAGGGCTTTAAAATGTTCTGGTTTTAATTCATATTTTATATTCATGGCATAAATACAGGGCTTTTTTTAAAGATCTGGCCCTCAGTGAAATGTAATCAGTCTGACTGGTGTTTATGGATCTTTGATTTACCTGTCCTCTGTCAAAGCTCTGCAGGTGGTAATGGAGATGTGTCTTTGCCAATAATCTCAGGTATTTTTCAGGGAAAAGCAGCAGAACTGGAGAAAGGAATTGTGTGACTCTCCATGAATAGTCTTCCAGCTTTTTCTTCAGTGCTCATGACACTGCACTTTCTTTTACCATAACATGCTAAGACTTTAGTTTAAAGAGGCACATTTCCATAGTGAAAAGTGCTTCTAGTCCCAGCCTCAAGTGGAATACCACACACCATGTGAAATCATTTGGACAGCTGTGTTCTCCAGAAAATCCCCTGTGCAGGCCCAGGGAGATGCAAGGAATGGTTGAACACAACATGAATCCTCATCTGGGGCAGGAAGAATCCTGTAGATAATGAAAGATATGGTTCCAGATGGGAAATATTATCTAGCAGAGAGCTGCTGTGGATAGCAGCAGCCAACCTCCCTTGCCAGGACATGCCAGGAGACAGGAATTCTGGTAAGAAGCTGAGGAGCTCTGCCATAGCTTCTTCTTGTCCCACTTGCTGCCCCAGAAAGCTTTTTGATGTAGCTCCAAGGTGGTATTGTTCTGCCTGCACTTAGCAGGAATCTCTCATTTTCCTTCCAGCAGCTCTTCCACACTGTGCTGGAGGAAACAGCTCACTGCAGGTGTGGTGCTCCTGCACACACCTGAAACTCTCCTTTAGTAACTTCAGAGAATTCAAGACTCTAGGAAGTAAAGGTGAGAGCAGATAGGGTAAAGTGTGGTGCTGTAAACCCCATCACAAACCAGTACAACCTGTCTTGAAGCACGTCTTCACCAAAAGAAATGTTTTGGAATAACCATTTAATCCACCTGTATGAATTTTACACCATAGAAGGTGTCACCAATGCTGCCTTCAGGGCTCTTGAGAAAGTTCTTTATGGTTGGAAGGAATAATTTATTATCCAGTTAATCTTAATTTTTTCCTCACTGAATGTTAGTACTGCTCCAAATATGTGTGTTTTACTATTTGTGTCTAATACTTTATGGGTTATATTAGACTGACTTTTCTGGTAATAAGTCAGATAATTCCACTTTGTGACTGTTCTTCCTCCAACTTCTTTCATGAAGCTGCTGCCAGAAGTTGAACTGTATTTATTTATCCCTTATAGGCCAGAGCATATTGGCTCTACAGCAAATAATCACTGTCTGGCTGACTTTATTGAGCAACCATGTCAATTCATACTACAAAATATGATTTTCATGTACTACAAAGTCTTTTTTGAGGCTGGAGTATGGTCTCAGCACAGCAGCAGTACTTGAGATAAACCCTTAAGAGATCATCCTCCTGACATGAGGAAATAAACTGCTTGATATGTTCTGTCTGAAAGTCTCTTGAATCATTGGAAGTGAGTTCCCAGAAGGGAGGAGAGAATCAAGTAGTAAGATCCTGCTAAAATATTGAAAATACTCTCAATAAAAATCTTTGTAACAGCCACATTTACTTGGAAATCCATCACTTTATTTACCAACATAATAACCCCAAACCCCCAAACTCCGACTCCTGTAAAATAAAGGAAATATTTTACATTTGCCAAGCCTCCTTTGATTACTTAGCTCCAGAAAACATTGCCTCGTTAAATGAGTTACCTCCAGGATTCAAAGCTTGTGTGTTTTTGTTAATATTCATTAGAAATGAGACACCACTGGGGTGCACAGGTAGTGCTTGAATACAAAGAGCAGTTTCTCTCCTTTCACAACCCAGGACATCATTTTGTTCTCATCTGTCCATGTATCCTACTTCTGTCACAAGACAAAATGGGCAAATGACTTCATTATCTGTATTAAAGGATGAATGGAGGTCTTCCATAGAAATATGGAGTAAGGACACTGTACTGACATTTTCCAGTGCCTCCAGCAAAGAGACTGGAGGGGTTTTGGCTGCAACATTTTCCTTACCCCTGCTTATGTGAGGGTGAACAGACTGCACTTGAATATTTAGACCTTGCCTTTCCTGAAAACTTCATTCATAGTGATTATATGTTCTGCTTCACATGTGGTAGGGCAATTCATTAAGACTAATTGAATTCTGAGGGGAGGGAAAAATAACCTTTGGACGGGAGAGTGAATTATTGAGAGATACTGTAATGTAATTGTTTGTAATTTTCAGAGTCTATAACAAAGAACATACAGATTAACAAAACAACAAAGGTAATTTCTCATTTGAAATACTGGAGTTAAAAAGCAGTGTGGAATTAAAAACAGTGCCTTTTGCTTCCTGATTAGCAATCATGATTGTTTAATCGATAGCAGTCAGGAGAAGTGACACAAAAACCTGAAGCAGACAGGATATTGACATTTAAACAAATGCCTTAAACATACTGTGCTTGCACTTCTGGTTTTAATATTAAAAGCTGCTGGGGGAGCTTGTCTTGTCTTATTTTATCATTCATAATAATCTTGCACACACAGCAAACTTCATGCTGTCTAGTATTTTTTTTTTATTATTTTCCACAAGAAAAAGAATCACAAACCTATCAAATCATCCTTTTCTTTTGAGTTTGATTAAAACCTCTGTAAGACTTGGAACTTTGGAGATATTTCCATTGATCTCAGCTGCTATGAGTATGGATAGTAGCCAGAATAAAACAAAACTGACTAACTCTCAGGGGCCTTCATTCTAATAATTCATGTCTGAAACTTTTCAGCAGCACTGTTGGTGACCCATTGATCTGCACTGATTTTTTGAGGTATTGGAAGAGTTAAACTCAGGAGGGCTAATGAAATCTGAGAATTATATAATGTATAGTGAAGTATTTTCAGGGTAGTCAACTTAAAATGCAATTTGGAAATTACCAGTGTTGTATTTTGTGATTCTCTGTGAAATATTGAAATGTGGAGGATGCATTTTTGTGCTGAGGTTAACATATTAGTTCTTTGTCCTTTCTTACTTCATAAGAATTTAGATTCTGTGACTAATTTTAATGCCATATTAAGATTCTAGAACTTTCAAATGGCTTTCATGAAGGACATACTGACAAGAAATTATGTTCTTTAATCTCCCCTAAAGACATTTGAGGAGGTATCATACATTCACTACACTTTTTGGGTTTGATGCTCTGGAATCATGTGATTCCTTGAGCATTTTGTCTATTTTTTTGAAATGTTTGTGATATTTTGGTCTTTGCTTTTAGCATCAATTGCATTAAATCCAACTTTGACCAACTTGACAGAACCACCCAGAATTGAAAGTGCATTTCTTCTTCATTTATGTGAGTAAACAGAATGGAAATATTTTTGAATCCCCATTTGTAAAATTGCCCTGTTCAATAGACCCTAGATTTTAGTTGAACACTGAAAAAAAATAGCTAAACAGGAGGATAACAAAATTAAATGCTTCTAGAATTAGTTTTGTCCATCTCATTTAGCCTTTTAAATGTTTCTGGGCTACCACACAACCCTTTAGGATGTGGGGTATGAATAGAGCCAAGAGAAATATTTTGTGATAACACTCCCTCCTTCAGTGCTTAACACCCAGCTGTTGGAGTAGTGAGTCAGGGATCTCTCTGAATTCTTCAGAGAGAGAGCAGAGTGTAGGCATTGAATTAAAGCCTTTTTAATTAGTGAGGTTATAACCTCCACCCAACTGGCTCTAAAAGTATCTAACTTATTGGAGAGGCAAAATGGTCTTAGCCACAGGGTAGTTTACTTAATTTCTTGCCAATTAGCACAGGCTTCCAATGACCACTTTGGGTATTGGGGATGAAAAACAAAGATAAACAATCAAGCCCTGAAGCAAACTCAAGTAACCAAGTCCCTTCCCTTCCTGGGCCAGCCAGAACTGGACCCAAACCCCTTCATTCCCCAAACCTTCCTGTCCTGGGGCTCAAGCCCACGTTCCCTCCCTGACTGACACCCCATCCAAGCAAGCAAGGAGAAAGAACAGCTTTGGAGCCTTCTGGAAATTTTGCTGCCAGGGACTCAAGTGCCCCAGCCAAATCCACAAAGTGGTCAAGCCTATCCAGGCAAACAGGGCAAAGCAGTCACCATGCAGTTAATCACAAAAATCCCTGTGGTTCACAGCTAATAAATATTCATGGGCAAGTGCTTCTGCCATCATTGCGCACTTTAAAATAAAGATCTCTGTATGAAATTGAAATCTAATGTTTCATCTAACTTGTTTTCAATGCAGAAAAAACAAAAATTTTAGATTTTTACCTATTGAAATGATAGATTACATCTCCTTAAAGGATGATGATAATTAGCTGAATAAAGATCTAGAAAGTAATGGTCTGTAAAGATACTACTATCCCACTTTCACATACATAATGAATGCAATAGAAATCATTGAAGTGCTGATTTGCCAACCAAAAGGATGGCTGTACATCACATCCTTACTGATACAAAATGCTATAAACCTCTCATGGTCTGAAGATGCTTCTTTGTTAAGTTCATGACAAATCAGTCCAAGCCATTATGAATTAAAAATTAATTTCTCTTAAGCTCTTTAAACACTTTTAAGGTGTTGTCTGTGGTTCAGTATGAGTAGTTTGAATATGTTTTTCTGACTGTGTCAAAGTAAAAGTATCTGCTCTTGTGAGCTCCACCTGGAGCCCTGTGCCCAGCTCTGGGCCCCAACACAAGAAGGACACAGAGCTGTTGAAGCAAGTCCAGGCTGCAGTGCTGGCACTGGGAGGGGATGGATACAAGCCCAGGGGCTCCTTTGCTCAGGTCCCTCTTGGGGACCAGCTCAGGCTGGTTCTGTTGCTGTGCCATGGATAAATGGCACTGTGGAACGAGATGTCTGAGACTGTGCCATGGAAATGCTGGGGCTGAGCTGGTGAGGAAAGCTGGTCTGGCTGTGGGTGGGTGTGCAGGGAGCCCAGCAGGGACCTGCCAGGTCACTGGAGCCACCCCTGTGAAGGGTGACAGTCCCAGCAGGGACAGCCTGTGACATTGGGAGTGTGGCTGCTGGAGAGCCTGGTGAATGATCTCTCTGGGAAGTTTCCTTAACTGGGGGTTGGAACTAGATGATCTTCAAGGTCCCTTCCAAGCCAAACCATTCTATCATTCTATGAAATTATCTCATCATAGTGTAATTGAGAAAAAAAAGTTTATATTTAGTAGAAATAGTTGAAATGTGTTTATAAAGATGCTGTTCCTGGATTTAAGGATAACAGTGAGATAGAATTATTTAGACATTTTCTGTAGATCTGTGTTGTAGCTGCTGGTGCAATAATCAGTGGTGTATCCCTCCATATGCTACATGAATTAGCTGTATACCACAATGACTGTGACACTGCATTAAATATGAATGTAAAAACTATTTGCACAGTACTATGAATGAATAGGAGTATTTATTGTAAGATCTGACTGTTAGGGAAGTAAGACAAGTCTTATACTGTTATTTCTTCTTCCAATTCTTACCTTGTGGAGGATGTTTTCTGGTGTGTTTGACAGATGGTTTGTTCAGTAGAGTTATTCAGACATTAGAAATGAAACTGTTCAGAATTTACTATCCCTCTACTTCAAAAGAGTTCCTAAGTTCACACATGACATATGATATGTTTTTATGCCTTAGGGAGGAATAGTAAAGCAGTATTATATAAGAAATGAGAAGATGGGAAGGGAATGAAGAGCAGACAAATGGGTTTCAAGAAAAGATCTGATTCTGGTGTGACTATAACTATTCCTTCTGTTTCAAATCAGCAAACTAAAAAGTATAAAAAGATAATTTTTATTTACCTAAACTAGATTTAAACACCAATTTAGCTGAATGACTGAGGTATCAGGTTTTGAACAGTTATAGCTTGTGACTGTGAATTTACCAATACAAGGTAAATCAGTTTCATCTGAATGAAATTAAGCATATCAACTAGAAGCTTGTATCATTTGACACTGTGATTGCAGATAAGCTGATTAAATTTATGTAGACTTAAACCATTTCTGGTTTGGATCTATGCAGGATTGGCATCATATTATAAGGAAAAAAAAATGCTAATTGTTAATTTGGAGTTTACTTTTAAGCCATCCAAAAACCACTTGATTGGATTAGTGTTTATGTGGCTCAGGAGTGACCATCCAAGCTGTGGCTGGATGAGACACAAATGTCAGTGGCAATACAAGCTAAAGGGTTCCCACCTACCTGCCCACTGTGTCCCAAACAGGCATTTCCCAGCCTGCTGTGTTACAGACTATGAGGAGAATCAAACTTCTACAGGAAGTGTCTTTCCTAAGTGTTTTGGTTTGGTTTTGTTTGTTTTTTTTATTTTATTTAAATGTGAAATTCTTTTTAGATCTTTAGAGGTAATCAATATCACTAAGTAATCCCAGCTTTGGTCATACTTAAAACCTAGTGATTTTTAATGCTGTACCTCTCTCCTGTAGCCCAGTTTTTATCTCCTCTGGGCCAAGAGGCCACCCAGCTGTGGGATCAATTAGGGTCTTCCCTGGAACACATCCCTGTACCTGCAGCATAGCACAGAGAGGTCCTGTGGGAAGGGGCTGTACTCCAAAGGGGGAATTTTCTAGCCCCTGGTTAACCCACTTCCCCTTCAGCATTTGAGTGGACCCTGCTGTTGCATTGTGACTTCCTTTTGAATTATCTGTTTAAATTTTAAACTGCTTTCTGGAGTGTTCCCCCTGGGTGCTGTAGAGAAAACTTTAATCTCACATCTGTGCTGAGAGGCATGAAGGAGGTCCCGTGGTAGTTCCTTCTGGCAGGGAAATGGATGCTGCCTCACAAAACAAGTTTGAATTTTACTCCCAAAGTCTCCAGGCAGTTCTTTCACAGCTTAGCTAACAGGCACGGACTCACTTTGAGAAAAAACAACTTAAAACAAGCAAACAGAAAATATAGAAAATTTAGTTGGCATTCCATTTTGTTGCTGGGAACAAACTTTTCAGAGTCTTAATTTTAAATCTGCCTAATGATTTCAGACACTATTTTGGATTTCCAGATCAGAATACATTCACAAAGTAATTTAAAACCTTCTCAGAGAAAATTTACTGGGATGCCCAGGCTGCCGTGTCTTTCAATCAATAACCTCTCCTTTAATAACATAGTATCCTGTTGAGAAGAAAAATAGTGGAAACGTCTTTCTATAAATCAGTCAAAGGAGATAAGCCCAGAGAAGGAGTAGAAACTAAATTCTCCAGATCAATAGCTGCTGTTGTGTATCTGTCACCTCTGCTGTGTGGCAGGAAGTGTGGTTGAAACTGAAATACTTATTGATGCATTTTCAAATTTCAAATGTTCAGTTACTTGAAGACACTTAATGAGAACTTTAAAAGCACCTGATTACTTGTCCTGGCTCTAATGATCTTTGGAAGTCAAAATCGATCCTGAGATTTTTTTTTTTTTTCCACCACATATTGCACATGTATATTCACAGACTGGTTTTTCCAAAGGCACTGAAGTGAAAGCATAAGGTAGAACAGGGAAGCCACGGGTGCTGTGGTTTCTAGAGCTGCAAACAAAAGCCATGAGCACCAGTCAACCCTTCCTCTCTGCAGAGGGAAGAACCCTGGTGCTTTGAAGCTGAGTGCAGACAGGGCTGTGCTGACTCAGAAACATGGAGAGACCACCAGAGAGGGTGAAAGAATCAGAATCTTTTGTTATTGTAGCTCCTCTGGTTTTGCTACCTGGGCTGGATTCTTTTGGAGCCATATCTGTGATCTGTGCTGCTCTCACTGTGCACCCCTCTAACAGCTTTTGGATGCTAAAATACCTAAACTATGTAAAAGCTAGAGTGGGGTGGGGAGGAAGGTGTGGAAAACTAACTGCAGGTCTTTCTGGAGAGGAAGAACCTATTTCTCATCCAAAGTAAGCAGATAAAATTCACTGTTTACAGTTTTGTGATTAACAGGAACTGATGTCTCTGATGTTTGTTGCCTCTCCCTACTCCAAGAGAGTGCTGTTGGCAGAGAAAGTTAACTAAGAGAAGTATTAGAGTACATTGGTTACAGGAAGGTGACCTGCAAATCAATTTGAAGATACATGCTTAGTGCCCCTGACAAGCTTTCAGCACATTATTTATTATCCAGCCTCACGTGGATCACTGACCTCTGTTCTTGGAATGACAACAGCTCTGTTGAGCCATGATGCAAACTAATGGTTAAGTGTCTTCCACTGAACGGCAAAGTTTGGTAAAGCATTCACTTTAAGATAGTTAAATATTACTAAGGAGCTTTTTGGACAGAACTGTCTTCATAGGAAATTAAAAGGAAATAAAATCAGATTTTTAATTTTTTTTTTCCCCATCTTGTTGAATCTAATTATTTGCCCTCTCATTTTTACGGCCTGCTTGACAAGAAGATTAGTAGGAATCTTAATATAGTCACACAAGACAGTCAGGAAGTTTTCTCTTTTGGGACTTGTGTGGTGTTGGATTGCCTTAGAAAGGAAAGGAGAGAGGTCTGTGGGAGGAGGGTGAGGCTTTTCAGCCTTTTCAGGATCAAATTAAACTATCCAGAATGAGCCTGAGAGCCTGCTGGGACAGGCACATATAAAAATACATTTTCAAGGAAGTGGAATTGCAGAGGAAAGCAATCAGATGAACTCAGGAACATGAATTTGAAATAAAGAGAGATGTAACAGGCTGTTTGAAAGTCTCATCAGTCTTTGCATATGCAGACTGATAAATTCTCCATGACAACATGGAAGAATCCTCTGTGTGTCTGGCAAGTCTGCAATGACAGAGATGGTGAAACTCTGAAATAGATGAGTTGGGAAAACTGTGGATTATCCATGGTAAGCCTCAAGAATAGCTTGGGAACACATCTGTTGGGAATGCCATGAGGTAAATTGGGGAGAAATTAGAAAGAAATTCCTTTAGGAAAACATTATTTACTGTGGGGGTGGTAAGGCACTGGAGCAAGTAGCTCAAAGAAGCTGTGGCTGCCCCATCCCTGGGTGTGTCCAAGGCCAGGATGATGGGCTAGTGGAACCTGGTCCAGTGGAATGTGTCCCTGCCCATGGCAGGGGGATTAGAATGAGATGTTCTTTCAGGTACCTTCCAACACAAACCATTCTGTGATTCTGATTCTGTATTTGCTGCAGCCTTCAATCAGAGGGCTACACTGAATCATTTCTCAGTGTCTTATCCTCTGTTTTTTTGTGTGTGTGACTGTGAAGGCTAAAGGAAGGTCAGAGTGGAGTGAGTGCAAGAAAGGTTTGGGAAGTGCATCAGAGACAAATGATAGCATTTTATATGAAAATAATAAAGGTACCACAGAGAACAAAGAAAGAAGTTCACAAATGTATCTAGAGTGTCTGTACCTAACCCTAAAACTAGTCTCTTCAAATTTTTTACATTTGTTCACATGCAAACATAATTGACTCTAGCTGACAAAGTACATAAAATGTTAAATCATAGAAACAAGAGTTCTGAGATGTGACTCAAATTATATTTTTTTCCTTCAATATGCAGAGTGTTCATGTTTCTTTTTGTTGTTGCAAGATGAAAATTTTGTGTTGTTCTAGATATCTCTGGAACAGTATATGTACCATGCATAATTATTTTTTAAAAATGGAGTTCAAAATTTTACTTTTACAATTTTACTCTAACTTTTCCATTATTAAAAACAGTAGTCTTCTGGTCATTTCAGGTAGCTGTCAGACAAATTAATTTCAATACTGAAGCATGATCAAGTGTGAGCTTGAACTTCTTCCTCTTTCTTCATTTCAGTCTAAATTCACTCTCCACAAATTGCTATCATGTGCAATACAGAATCCTTTTGATTATAAAGCAGCAGTACTTGGAAGTCTAAAACAATTGATTGCATAAAATTCCAGCTTCCTATCTCAGGGATAGATCCATAAAATCTTTGTAACTGAAAATAGCTGATATACCAAGACATTAAATTTGGGTAACCCATGAGCTGCCCATGGATTGGTACAGGTATAAAAAACCAAGTAGAGAAATTCTGCTTAAGATTTCTGAGACAGCCTGGTACAGGAATCCATATGGCCTTATTACAAATCCTTATCATATATCTGCTTATGCATTAATAGAAAAAGTGAACTGTATTGGAATTTGCTGTGCCTCAAGCAAAGATTACTTCCACCTTCTTTGAAGGTGAATTGTCTGTCTCTCTAATCCATCAGAATAGGATGTGCTGTGCATCTGAATTATGAGCAAATGCACTGGCAAAACTGAAGGCTTTCTTTCTTTTAATCTTAGTGCTGGTAAAACTATAATTTCATACTGTGTTGGGCATTTGCATCTATACACAAAAAGTAGGCACACTTTTTAAAAATATACACTAATCTCATAAACACTGATGAGGTGGGCATAGGCAATAGGATCAACTCTTTATGGAGAAGCAATGAATTATTCAGTGTTGAAAAATGTTATTATTAATTTGGGATTTTCAATTTAGTTGCAAAGTTATATTGAAACCCCTCTGTATGGATATGAAGGTAAAGAAATGTCCATTATGTGTCCTTAAATAGCAATTTATTACATTTACATGAGCAGGATATGATGCTTTTGTACAATTTCTGAGTTCCATACATAAAATATGAAACTATTACAAAGATATAGTGGCCAGCTTTACAGAGTTGAATTGCCTTATAATTTTGAAATACAACAAAATGACCCAGGGCATGCTATAAAATTCTTAATTTAGGAAAATGTGTATGTGAAAGTGATTTGATAGCAAATGGCAATTATTTTCTTCCTTATTGCTATAGCCAAATTGTTAGGAGATGGATTTTGCTTTCATTCTTAATACAAAGTGTTTAAAAAAAAAAACTCTTGTCAGCTGAAACCTTGTCTGCAGATTCCCAGCCTAAAGCAAGATTTTTAGAGTCAAGTTTTAAATCCCTTGATGTATCTGTGTTTGTAATGGAAATGCTAACATAACCTTACCCTTACAGGGCAAACAATATTGTGCTAATAAATAATGAACAAAGTGGTTTAATAATTTGAAGCAAATCATGTCATGGGCCTGGCAAGATTTTATGACTAAATTATATGGGCAGGAACCTATCAACAGACATGCTGCATAAATACCATAAATAAATGGACTAAGGATGTGTGTTCATGAAGCTGAAACCACAGTTTTCATCATCTTGGGGATAAAATGCTGCAGGAGACTGTAAGAAATTGTATGGAAGCTTTGGGCAAGTCAAAAACCTGAACAAATGATCAATGTGTCAGTTTTTAATCAACAGCTATTATCTCTAGTGCTAATGAGCTGTACAGTGCCTGTAAATCTGCTGGGCTTCTGAATATGGATGTATTGGTTAATGATCCATTATGTGGCCTGTTGGTAAAACTTCTTTCCTTCTAACTGCAAAATATCAATTTCTTTTTCTTCTCAGTACCCTGCATAACCTGACAATGTTTTCATCTTGGTAGCTTAGGAATAGTGGGAGTTTCCTGGCACGGTTTGGATCTGGTTCAGCTAGGCTAGCACTTCTTTTTGACAGTCACTCATACTCACTGTGCAATTCTAAAATGATGCAACACCTCCCAAAGCAGGAAAGGGCTGATTAACTTACTCCTGCTTGGTACCAACACTGATTTTGTGGAGTTACAGCTTGAAGGACATCAGTTTTCCTCCAGCTTGATCCTCAGTTAACTCTTTTATTTGGCAGTGTGGGGTGAGGAGAATGACCACAGGCATGCCTGGAGTTACTTGGGTTTTGGAGTGTCTTGTGGCTCAGAGGTAAAGGGCAGGCAGGATTTGGGAAACAGCCCCTGCTTGGGACACTGGTGATACAGCACATCCTGTCCAGAGGAGAGGAGAGGATCAAAGAACCATGAACCCATTGCAACAGACCAATCTTAGTCAGGAAGGGCCTCTAACTGGGCACTTTTCCCTAAGGAATTGTTAAATAAGCAGCAAAAAAAGACTCTCAATCTGATAGTCTAGTACTAAGGAGATTTTATGTAAATAAAAATGTGTATCATACTAGAGTATGCTGATAGATACTGCTGGCTGTGCAGCAGAGGCCACAATAAGTGAGGCTGAGATTTTGGAAAGACAGTACTGCTTTCAGATTCCTCCAAAACAGCAAACACTGAGCAAAAGCAGTATTTTAGAAGGAGGAGGAGGTTTAAGCAGTCAAAACCTCTATTTATTTTAGTCTGTGTGGGATTTGGTTCTAAGGGCTTGTGTCACATTCAGAAATGCCCTGGTAGTGCAGAGCAGATCTTTCCAAATTCCTATCATGATTTTGTTCTGCTTATGGCATACAGGCACAAGCAAGTCATTATGCTATTGTTAATGGATCCATTTTGTAGCTCTCTGGCACTTCTGCAGATCATACCTGTGGTGACAGGATTGTCAGGCTGCAGTGCAGTCAGCACTGAGGATGCCAAGAGAATGATCCAGCTCTGTAAAGCTAGGGGTGGGCTTAGGGCTTAGACTACCTGTGAAATCCCATTTGTGAAACACCTTTCATCCTGGAGTCTGGCATCCAGAGAGATTGTTAAATGTGTCCCTAAATCCATGGATTTGTCTGCTGCTTCAATAACATCTGTCTCCAATAGCAGCCCTTCAGGTAACAGGGCTGCACTTCAGTTCACACACTGACATGGGAAATGCTGGCTGGTGATCACCTCAGTACATGTCATTTTCTGGCAAAACTAGTTCATAAAGATTCTAGTTTACTCATTTGTGACAAAAACTAGCTGAATTGCCTTATTACATAATATTAATCATTATTATTAATATTAATATTTGTTGTTATTGCTAACAATGAATATCACAATTAGTGTTAATAATAATCTGTCTCCATGCTGTATATATTCTTTGAGAGATTGCTCTTTGTCTGTTTTCCAGGCAGCCAAATTAGGGCACTCTGGGTTTGATACCATTTAATATTCCCCTCTTAACTCATCTACTTATGGAAAAGCATGGCAGATGTTCTTTAAACTCTAGGGAAGGCTCTGTGGACCTGCACCAGGAAATTTGTGCTCACACCCTGTCACTTGGAAGGAAAGGAGCCTTTTCTGCTGTCCTAAAGACAGCACACACAAGGCTAAGTGTTCTTGATATGAGGAAATATAGGGAAATAAGGAATAAAAGGAATTAATGACTTTCACAAAATTTCAGGTCTTGATTTTGGGGGAGGGTGGTTATATACAATGGAATGCTAAAATTTGTGTATATTATTCAAACCTGTTACTCAGACTTAGAGACAAGGCAGAAAATTATCCTCTATCAAAATTCTGTACTTTACACTGTATTAACACTGTAGATTCAATTAAATTTTCTGCCATTATAATTTAATGAGCATTAATGGTTTGGGATCCTGTTAAATTTGAGCACAGTTTCTCTCCTGTTTCAGGTCTTGGAAGTTTAAATCTGTTAAGCCATGTCTGTCAAACATTACAAGGACTGCAAGGGAAACCCACTTGCAAGGTAATTTCAATAACAGACCTTTGGTTTTACAATTCACTGACAAATCTGAAGACATGCCCTGCTTAGGCCACACTGAAGGACTGCACTGTACTTTATAGTCAGTCCTTTGTTATTAACTGGTTGCTGTTTCTGGTACCCATCATCTATTTGCATTCCAGTGTTTGACAGATTTTTATTTCTCTTTTGTAAAGTTCTCATGTGGTTTAGAGTGTGATTAATTTTGTTCTGGGCTGGGATATTACCTAAGGTTCTGTGTAGTTGTTAGAGATAACTTGTTCTGTGCTTTTTAGTGATGAATTCAGCAAAAGTGATTTTTACCAGGGTCTTTTGCATTAACTGGAAATCAGACTGCAATTCCAGAAGCTTGTCTTCCCCAAACTATTTTCAGTAAATGAGAATGCATTACCCAGTATGGAGAAACTTGCTGCAATTAATATTTTTCAGAGAGAGGAGAGTGATGAGGTTGTTCTAGGAGAGAAAGGAAATGGAAAACAAACGTGGGGTTATTAAATTTTCTGATTTTTCCCCCCAGATAAGAAATTCATTCTTCAAGGCTTCTCTAAGGGAAGATTTGAATAGAAAAAGCACCCCAGTCCAAACTGGCACCTAAAGATACTAGGTATATCAAACATTTGATGTTAAGGATTCTGAAAAAGCCTTCTTATGTCCTGTTCTAATGCAGGATGTTTACATGCCCCTACAAATTTCAGTTCCTTGTAAATCAAACAGTAGCAATCCTCCTACATGAATTAATGAAAATTAATGTTGAATATTTTATGAAATGTACGCTGAAGAGATTATATATATTATTTTTATTTAGAATGTTGGAGATTTTTAAAATTTTCTGTCTCTGAAAAATATGACAACAGCAAGGCAAAAAAATAATGCTGTTGTAGTGGCAGAAATCTGCCTGATATCTGAATTTGACACTTTGAAATGCTGTAATTTTGACAAAAGAACAGAAACAGGCATTGGAAATGAGGTGCTATTTCCCTGGTCATACAGTTTTCACATTTCATAAAGTTTCAAAGCTTGGGAAGGGGAAGGTTGAGAGATACACCTCACAGAACAAGCATTAAGAGATATATTAATACCAAGATCTTCAACTCTCCTACTGTAACAGTGTGCCTGTGCAACACATTTCCATTTACAGTGGCAGGAGGAATTTATGTGCTGCATACACCCCAATATAATCTTTTGTGCAAACTTTCAGAACAGATTATTTGCCCTTATTGGCAGCATTTGCCAACAATAGAGATGGGGGGGAAGCAGCATTAGTAAGAGGTTGAAAGGAGGGGAAAATATAAGTGAGGAAGAGCAGTTTGAATTGGGTCTGTGGTTGTTTCTGAAAGCCTGGTGTGAAGTGGTCCATGTTCCTCCTCTGTGCTCCATCTGCCTGTCTTCCAAATCTGGCACCAGGAGCTCCAGGAGCTGGGCTGAAGGAAGGCACTGTCCAGCACCAGTCCATATCTGACAACCCACAGCTGCTCATGGTTTGACCTCTCTGAGCCACTGCCCTCCCACCTCCAGCTGCTTTTAATTTGGACCCACACCTGTGAGGTCTGCCTTGCTTGATATCAGCTGCTCCTCCACTGCTGCCTCTCTATCCTGCCTTTGCAGCTCTTCTCTACTCACCTCTTGCAGTTCACAGGAACCATTGGGGGGTGTGTGGTGCTTTTTTCTACCTTTGTCTCTGGAGGAGGGGGAGGCTGGAGTAGCAGAGGTTGGAAGGTAGGTAGTAAAACAAAGGAGGAGGGAATTGAGAAGGAAATTTGAGAGTCTGTCAGTGAAAAATAGCAATATAACAATGCTTTAATGTATTTTAGTTATTCTTTGAGCACTATTCACTGAAGAATAAATGCAAATTTCCAGATTTTTGTTTGTCTTGGTAGAACATTTGTTTCAGAAATTGCTTAGGAGGTAGCTGGAATGAATATAACTTAATTGCAACCTGTTTGCCAGAGGAAGAATGAAGACAGAGTTACAATCAGCCAAGCTTTTCTTTAAGTGTATTTTTGTGTTGTGGCTTTTTTTTTTTTAGGGTAAGCATTGCAGTCTTTACCTTGTCAATCACACATAATTAGTACTTTCTGTGCACGGAGAGTTTTCACTGTCATGCAGATTGATTGGGAAAAGGCACGTTCTCTAAGGCCTCAGTTGTTCTGACAAATTAAATAGTCTTGCTATTCAAGTCAGTACCAGCAGACTGTGACACATATTACATATGTATACTTTCTGTGGTGTTTGGAAAGCTACTTTGACTTTCATGGGGTTTGGATCTGACTCCTAATGCCTATCATAAACACAAGTGATCCCTTATAATAAAACATTTGGCAGTATTTGCCATCAGAAATGCCTCTTTCTATGCTATTTTCTGCCTTCTGCAGGCTATCACTCTAAATTTGTATTTAATTGGCACCTATGCCCTACTGGAGCTGGCATCCCACCTTGTCTGTGGGCTAAGTGCCATGCTGACAGATGGACATCAGTGCTGGTATGCTCCAGCCACTTTGCACATTGCACATGAGTCTGAGTGGCTACATTTTCCTTTGCAGACAGCAAATTTGAAAACCTTAGAAGGACTTTCAGGTTGAGGGAGAAAGCACCAGTGCTTTCCAGCTCCGTGGCGGGGGACTAGGAAAATATATTGCGGTAGTACGAAGCAGATATTAGCTATGGTTAGCCAGGGCTGCTGTTCAGAGGGAGGATTATCTTCATCTCCACCCTCCATTAGCTCTCCACAGGGCTCACTCTGACTTTTCAGTGACATTATTTCCATGGCTAAGCCAAGGTTCTTGTGGAATACCTCTGCTGAATACAGAAATCCCATCCGTCCTGTGCCCTGTATAGGAGCCTGTCTATTACTTCTGCTCAATGGAAGCTTTATAAAGACAGCTTTGCAAAAGAGCATCATTCAAATGGCTATTTAACTCCTCAGTGAAGAAGGTAAGATGTTCCAGAAAAGAAAAAGAAAAGAAATCAGTAATTATGCTGTCTTATTATTCTTCAGCATTTAATACACATTTCAATACTTCCTGTTCAGCGTTTCTTTCCCTTTCTTCAGGCAATTAGCTGCCAAGACATAAACATAATAAAAGCTAAACTGTACAAGAGAGGGGTTTTCAGCCTTTTGCTAATGCAAGCACAGACTTTAAATCTCACCCTGAATGCTCTTTACAGATTGACAAGGGGCACGTTATTCCAAGTCACTCTGTATTATGTGTGAAGAGTGCCCCAGCTGTGTCACTGCTGAGGTTAAAAGGTGTTAGTGCTTGCTTCTTTTAAATGAGCACAGTAAATGAAAGTGAACAATTAAGTAAGAAATTTGGCTTGCTATCTCTGCATGCTGTGTTTTATTGTGGTGTTGCCAGCTTCTCTGAATGAAAATACAAGAGCAAATTAAACAGCTTTATGAACTCGCAGGAGGAGCAGTTGTTCTAGTGGCTTTCATACAAATGTCTAATTAATTCTTGAAGTAACCCAAATTGTTCTTTTGTGATCTGTGAATGGGAATTTGTGAGGAACCTGTGCAGATGAAACTAAGTGAAAGGAGAGCTGGGATTTAATGATTAGCTGGCAGTTTGCACTTGCTGGGTCCAGAAAATTTTAGTTATCTTTCTCATTAATATTGCATTACAAAGTTAATGAAACATTTGGGTGAATATGTTATAAGTAATAAGGCATTAATGTTATTTTTCGATCAGTCAGTTATGCTAATGGGCATCTGTCATTTTTTTTGCCAGTGCTGATTGGAATTATTTGGGCAAATGTTAAAATAAAGGTATGAATGCACTTAACCCCCAAAATTAAACAAGAAAACCTATGTTTGGCTAGCTGTAGAGGACTTGAATTAATTTATTAACAGAAAGACAATGTTACTTTAGGAGAAAGTTGGCAACTCTATAACTCTTTTTTGCTTCTTTCCAATGTTTTAGGAAGTCTCAGTTAAAATTATTTTCATTTCATGTCAATCCCACATGAAATTAAAAAAAAGTTCTTAAAAATTGATATAAAATATTCGTTATTCATAGCCATAACATCTTCAAAACTTTTCTTGAAATTATTGAATTATCAGAAATTATTAAAAAACCCCTCATTCTAATATTCTTATTCACTGCACCACTGCAGAGTCTGATTCCTCTGGAGACAACTGAATTAATGTGGTGTTAAGCAGCAGCACCTTCATAGATAACATTAATCCAAACTTCTTTTTTTGTAAGCATATTTGATATGGACAGTTGTGAGCATTTATATCACAGAAGTGCTGTTATGTTACATATTTAAAAGTTGAAGTTAAGTGGTTTTAGGTAACAGTTGACCAGGTCTCTTTCTACATCCTTTGGAAGACATGAATTACATGCGTGCACTTTCTATAGGAGGTTGTTTTATAGTGGACAGTGAAGTCAGACAATGGGCAAAGTGTAGACAGCAGAAAAAATCTTGGCCAGGGTGCACCAAAGCACCTTGTAATGTGCTGGCAGCCATAGGTGTAAAGTAACTGCTGTGCATCCCCAGCAGGACACTGAAAGGAGCTGTGCATGGGGAAGGGAGAGCTTTCTTCATCCCCTGTTAAATATGTAATACCATGTGATTTCCCCCTACTGTATTTTCATTTAAACTTGGGAATTATTTTTTGAGTAAGAATCCAACCACTGTTTATATTTGAGCAAGGTTCTACAGATTTAGCATAATTTTTGTGTTCTCTTAGCAGTACTTTTTAAAGTCTGCCTATGCTTGTACTTGCAATAACTTCACTGAAGATTGAATTAAGCTCATCATAGATTTAAAACAGTCTGATTTAATTTGCTGTTTTCATAGCAGATATTCAATTTAACTCCACGTTGTGTGTCTTTTTGTTAGCTGAGAAATGTGGAATAGGTTTACATTTCTATAGATCTGCAAAACCTTATCCATCTGGCCCATAAAATGGAAGTGACTTTTGTCAAAGCAAATCTCCCCTCTTTTTTGACGTTTAAAATAAACTCCTCAACTCCTTGATTCTTTTCATTAGCTGTAGCAAAGACTTGCATTCTCAAAAAAACCTCAACAAAACAACAAAAAAAAAACCCACACCAAAGCCCACTTTGGAATAATGATATAAAATAGTATTTAGCCATGATGAACATAAACAAAAGGACTTTTTTACAAAAACAAAGGGTCTTGAAATCTTTGGGAGGTAAAGACTTTTTGCTCCCACTGCATGTGTTGCTCTGGAAAAGGTCCTGGTCTAGATGAAACACCTAAATATTTCCAGAATGCAGTAAAACCCTGAATTGATAAGTTAATGTTGTCCTGTTGGTGATCTATAGCAGTAATCTCTGGTAATCTATAGTGGTAATTATTCATGGATTGATAGGGACAGTGTTGTTTGCAGAAGTTCTGGTAGATGGGCAATGTCTTGGTTTTCTACTCTACAGGGTTGTTCCTGGTCAGCTGAATTTGTACCTCACACTAGAAAGGATCCAGTATGTTCAGTATAGGTTACCTGTAACCACAGCTGTAATGGTAACTCTAAAAATTGCTTATTCTCTGACCCTAAATTATAGTGAATACATTCACAAGGTCATGTGAAGATCAGGACTTCCTGTGTGTCTGTGTAAGATGCATACATACTTACATCCCAGGGGAGCATTTGATTTAGTGAGAGACTTTCAAACTTAGATAAAAGGAATGTGAGGGCTTGTAAACTGGAAGGTTACACAAAGTAAATTATATTTTAATACAAAATCAGACTTGCTTTTATTTATCAAGCAAGAGTTGATGGGTTTTTATGGCCACCTGCCTGTTGGTGTTCCTCTGAAAAAAATTTGGAGGAGAAAGAACAAGTCTATGTTTCCTCTCTTGTGTAAACCTGTGATTAAAAATGTATATGAATAAGCATATTTTATAGATTGACTCCAAGAACTGAAGATATTGACAGCATCAGGACACTTGATGGATCATAATGTTGTCTAATTTACTACATTTGACTGTGGAGGTTTTTCCAAGTTACAGGAGAGAGTGTCAGGAATACAAAATAGTGAAGAGCACTACTTGGCTTACTTATATATGCTTATAAGGCATAAACTGTGGTGTAGGAATGTGCATTCACAATTCCTAGCCTGGCATGTATAACTTTCAAAAGAGAGCATGATTCACTTTAATATAGATACATTAATAGATATACATCTATTTTATAATACATATAATGTCTAATATAGATCTATATTTAACATAGGTAATAACTCTTTGTCAGATCATCATCCTAGCAATGCATTTGAGTTTCTGAGAGGCTGGAGCAGAGCTGTGTGCTTTGAAACAGTCAATATTAGTTCAGTCAACCTTTGCCAAGCACGGCCATATGTGGAACACCTAATTCTGGGTAACCCCTTCAGCTTTCTGTCACAGTTATTGCTAATGCACTATATTATTTTCCTGGACCCGTGGCTTGCCTGTGTCTCCCACAGGGCTGTAAGTGACAGCTCGGTAAAGACACTTAATGCCTTCCCGAGCTGCATGTCAGCTGTAATGCACAGTTTTGCACCTTTGTTCTGTAATGGTGGTGGTGCTCCATAGCAACCTCGGCTTCCCAGCTGTGCCGTGGGGAGGCCAACTGGGAACTATTAGAGCCCGTGGAAAATCTCCAGGAGGGATGCAAGGTGCACAAAGCGCGGCTCAGGGACGCGCTGCCTGTGCTAAGCCCTCATGAATATGCTCCAGTGTTGCCAACAGCCTGCCTTTTGACAAAATACTCTTTCCTACTGATTGGAAAGCCAGGACAAATATTAATTTATAATGTAATCAAAGGGACAGCCCAGAGTCGCTACTGTGCATGACAACTGCGAGATTTGAGGGAGAGATTTTTTCTTATGTAAATGAGAGAGTGTTAATCTGCATACAAAAGGATTTTGGAGTGAATTTAGACCAACTGCTTCCGAAAATCCCTCAAAAGAAGAGAATCCTACCCCCTTTCACTGCCTTTGAAATCTACCTAGTGTCCCATAGAAATATGTTACTTCTCCTATGAACAAAATGTAAAATTCGGTGAAAATCTCAAATTTGCATTCTACCCAATCACCCTGAAATTGCAAGATATATTGGTGTTCTAATTAAGGAAGCTAACTAATATTAATCATGTCTTAAGATACAATCAGGCTTGTTGTGTTTACTTGCTCTTTGTGAAGCTAAATAAGATTCATTCACAAATCCATGTTTACCATTCCTGAAAATCTTTAAGCTACACCTGAAATGCAATAACATGCTTCATAGTAATTTAAGGCTTCAAATAAGTGACTATCTCAGTTTTAACACTGAGAATTAACACTAAGAATAGCCTTTGAGGGGTTTTTCTTACCAAATCTGTGTTAGCCTTGATTGCATCAAAAATTGCTGTGAGCATTGCGATGTCGTGTTTCATGATTGCGAAACTCCACAATTTTTTGGCTTGTGCTGTTCATGTGATTTCCTCCTCTGCCTGCCCCATCAAGATTTGATTTTGTATTAGCTAGCCCTGGTGTCTGAAATCATAAAAATCAGAAAGTGAAAACCCTGACATAGAAATGTCATCTACTTCAGAGCAGTCTGTAGCTAGTGTGTTGGTGATTATGGGATTATGCAGATGAAGACTTGAGAGTGTCTTCTTAATTTTAAATTTACGCTTATGGTTTTAATTTTTCATTTTCTGTGGTTTGGTTTTGTTTTAAATGCATTTCTTTGTGGTAACTTTTATTTAATACAGAGAAGTTTGGGATTTTTCTTCCCTAATGTTGTGCTTACCTTTGGTTGCAACTCATGAGGCATACTGGGAGGAAACAAAGACTGAAGGTGAAATTGCTTTTTTGTTTTTAATATCAGTAATAATTCATCTGTCTGGAAGATTATATCTTGTCATAAAAAAATACAAAGGATTTTTGTCATGCCCAAGAATTTTTTTGTGTTTTTTGGGAGAAGTTATTTCCTATGGGAAACCCAAAAGTAACATAATCAATATCAGTGTTTTCCTGCCTTCTTGTCTGCAGCTGTGGAGACAGAAGAGTGCAGGGGCACTTGCTTTACTGCCTCCATTTGTAGATGTGAGTTGGCCTCAGGAGAGAGATTGACCAAAAACTGCCCACAGGTCCTGGCCCACTGTCCTTTAGATCCACCTGGTAAGGGAATGCACGCAGGTTTGTGTTGGAAGCAGATGAACAAAATGTTTGAAAAGACAAAAATGTAGAAGTTTCCTGCTTCTCACACGGCTTTACAAAATGTCAGGAATGGCTCTGTGAGACCTGTGGGCCCACTGAGCTGCACCATCCATACTGAACTCAGCAGCTGAAGGGCTTTCTGTCTATAAGGAGCACCAAACTAACCAAATATATCAAATTCCATGAACCAAAGCAATATATCTGTTTTAATAGCACATTTATGAAATGTAAATGAATTATTTGTATAGCACATGGACCACATTGGCAAATGCTGCAGTGGCCAAAATGATTAAAACATCAATTAAATACATTAGGAAAAAAACAATCTATACAAAATATAATGAGTGAAGATGCAGATTTGACCTCAGACTTAGCCAGGAACTGCTACAAGTTGGGCAGTGACATCAGAGGAGCAGTTCTGTGTGCCTGAATTATTCTTGTCCTTTCTTTTCCTCACTGACTGATGTGCTCAGTGCTAAGCTAGAAAAGCTTCTGGTTTGAAGCATTCTGACTGGTTTATGGTTTTTAGATATATATGTATGTATTTATTTATTTATTTTTCAGCTGTTTCTTCCTTCTTATTTTTCAGTTAGATAGCAATTGGTTGACTATGTGGGCCAATGTTATTTCAAGTATTGCCATTAGTTTGCATAAGCCTAAAAATGATCCCTGTAAGCTCATCATTTCAGTATATAGTGGTTTTCTCCACTGCTGTTTGTTACCTAGAGAGTTTAAAATTTTCATCTGAGTCAAGGGAGTTTGCTGAGTGGGGATAGTTGAGAACACAAGGTTAAATATTTTGCTGAACTGGTATTCCAGTGCTTATATTCACACCTACAATTCTTCCTAGGTTATGAGGGGAACAACTAACAGCTTTTAATATGTAACCCAATTTCACAATTGTAGAACAGTAAATTTGCAGGATAATGCTTCCTGTTCATGCAAAAGCCCTTGAACAAGGGTTTACCTTCATTTGCTTTCAGATATTCTTCATGTTCTCCATTGACTCTGCATTGTTGTGGAAAAGAAGTTTGCAGGACAAGTTCCTTAGTTCAGTGTTTGGCCTGAAGTGGTTAGTGACCTTCTGCACCAGTAGTTTTGTTTTGCAAGGACTGACATGAATTTTACTTACCTTGACATGTGCAGATTAAGGAGTTCTTTGCTTCATCACCCATGAGAAGAAGCATCCTGAGAGGAGGATATTGTGTCAGCAGGTTTAGGGACATTGGAGGTCTGAGTATCTACATAAATTTTGCCACCATTTTGTTGGGTATTTTAGAATTCCAGGGTGAGGCAGTAATATGTGACAGAGAGAAAAAAAAAAACCCCTTTTGTTGTGAAATAGTTTACTTCAGCCACTTTGCAGGTTTCTTTTTTTGTCTAGATATGGTTGCTGTGAAGAATATCTGATAGTCTATTATTTCTTTGTGCAGGAATGTATGATAAAGACAAAAAAACTCTTCATCAGACAAAAAGGCACCCTAAAGCAATCCAGAGTATTGATGTTTGAGATCCGTGAGCTTGAACACAGCCAGAATTTGAATGTAATGTTAGTTTTATACTCATGTACTTGTAGAGTGGTTATGTTTTCACTTGAGATGGGAGTTAGGGGAACTTTTTAATACTGCTGTTTAAATTTAATGTTGTTTGTCTAAGCTGCTACACAGCAAGCTTTTTTTGTTAATTATGGGTAGGATTTTGATATGACCTTATCACTCAGCATACGGCAATACAGATGGAGAGTGAAGTCCCAGATGAGTGACAATGAGGAAGCGACTGGGAATGAGCAAAGCCTGCAGATTGCAGAGAATGGAGGAGAAAACCATCTGCTTTAACAGTTTTCTGATGCACTCCCTTGCAGGCTGGGTGTCAGATGTCTTCTGGAAGTGTTGAGGAGAACAGCTTTATTTCCTTCCAGTTTTAGATTGTACTGAAATGTTAACCAGGTGTCCACAGTGGGAAGGAATCTGCCATCCCAAGTCAGTTATCTTCAGAATAGGCTTGCACTCTTACACTCTAACAGCTTGGCCAAAATGTCAGTGGAGACTAATGATTGTGTCCAGAGAGTTGATTCCCCTTAAAATTTGTATTTAAGTCATGTACCTGAAAGTATCTGTATTTCTTTTTTGGTGAGAGACACTCAAATTAAGGTCAGTTAAAAGCCACTCTTGCCTGTGTTCAAAAAAAGGCCAGAAGATGGAGTTTCAGCAAATGTTGCCTTGCTTGAAAATTTTATGCATGCAGAGTTATTTTCCAATATCTGGGTGCTGATAAGCATTTGGGTTGTTTTTCTTGTTTTGTTTTGTTTTTGTTTTTTGGGGGTTTTTTTGTGTTTGTTTTTGTTGCTGTTTGTTTTCAAGACTAAATACAGCTGTGTTATTAATGTATTTAGGAAATGGAATCTGCTTCAACAAAAGTATTCATTCAATAAACATAACATTTTATTGAAATTAAATGTTTACTGAGGATACGTATAGACTGGATTTGGATCAAAAATGTATAATATCTCAGCAATCTGAGGAGTTGAAGCTGAAATTTGCAGACTGAGACTGGGATGTGGAAAGTGAAAACTTGTACTTTATTTTCCTACATTCAAAGACCACTTTTTGAGTACTCTTGAGGGTAAGAGGAAAAACTTCATCAGAAAGCAGGGTCAATTTATTTGTAACAGATGTCGGAAGCCCAAGAGCTATAGCCAAGTGAGATTGGTTTTATACCCTCATCAGCTTCACTTACTAGCCAAGGTTCTTGACATGAGAGTGCATTCTCAATGATCAATTAGCTACTTTGTATTATTTGTTAATTTGCTCCCAAATGCTGTATCCAAACTGCTTCCTTTGCAGCTGCCACCATCTCCTACTTCCCTCCACCACATTCTGTGATGTATTTCAAGTATTTTGCAGCTTTGAGTGCACAGAAATATAGATGCACTGTTGAATTAATGGCATGGAGTAATATCCAGTGGCACAATGCAAGGATTAACTACAGGTTCTTTTGCTGCAGTTTGTTCGTTGGTGAGAAGATTTCCATTTCAAGCATCTCCTCAGCTTCAGCCTTCCAGATGTGGCACTGCAGCTAAGTCAAAGGGTGCCCAGTCATTTCAGGCTGAACTTTTTATTGTAGGATAAATGTTACTGGCTGTTCCCTTTGGCCACTGTGGGTGGCTGTAACAGGACCAGGCCAGCCAGGGAACCCATGGTGTAAATATAGAGAGAGGGTTGGGGTTTTTTTCACTATGTTGATTCTGTTCTTTATCAGCAGTTCACATTCAATTTTTTTTCATCCCCCTTCTTTTCCTTGTTATTCTACTTTTTACCCCTGTATTCCACACTGGAGATCTTTCTGCATGTGATGATTGTCCCATTATTCACCCCAAATAAAAGGAAATATCTCCAATGCTCCTGGGAAATAAAAGTCAAATCTAAATGCAGGTAGTTTCCTGTTTCTCTTTTGCTTTTCCAAGGAAGTGCAAATTCTATACCTGCCTTACTGAGTAGAAATGCTGCAGGCAAGGGCCAGGCCTCCCTCCACCCTCCTCCCACCTGCTAAGGATGATCCTCAGCTGAGAAGTGACTTTGTGGTGAACCTCCCCCTCTGTGCTTTGATGTGTGGGCAGGTCAGGTCTCTATCACATGGTACAAGATTGCTGAAGCAGCCTGTTACAGGTGGTTCCATTGCAATAAAAATCAATTTACTTTTACTGCTTTGGAGCATCTTCAATTTACCCTTAATCTCTTAATTTTCTTTCTGCGCGCTTCACTTTAATTTTCTGATTGCTTTATTTATTGAAATAAGACAAGGTAGCCTGAATGGTGTCAAGGAGAAATATCAAGTTCTGAAAGGGAATTGTAAATCATGGTAGGAGGAAAAAATGGGAAGAAAGAGCTGAACTTGGTCCTTATTATTTCTAATGTCATCATCCTGACTCTTGAATACAGCAGCTAATAGATTTAGCTCACACTAGTTCACACAATACATAGAAAGCTGTCAATGGCTGTTAAAAAAATAAAAGATTGATGGGAAATGTCACCTTAAGTTCAATAGGTCAGATTCTCAGCTGGTGTAAAACAAAGCTTTGTGGATTTCCACCTGTTTAAGGTCAGGCTTAATATATTCACAAATGGCTTTCTTATATTGCTGTTTTATATAGCCAGGTAACTTTCTATTTTTTTATTTTTTTTTCTTTCTAAATTAATCTTCAATTGATGCACATCTGAAAAGCTATTAAAGATCAGCAGTGAAACAGTGTAAAAATTCAGCTCTGACATGGACTTTAAATTAATTCTTCAACCAAGTTATTAATAATTTTTGAAGAGTCAAAAAAGTGTTCCTTTCAGAGCTGTGACTTTCCCTTAACTTCATTCATTTAGGGAAATTTTGCATGGAATCTTTGTCTTTTGTGGTTCTATCTAGATGGCCTCAGGTGTGCCATTTGACCCATAGGTTTTTTGGAGACTGCCCCCCCATGTTAATTTTAAAAAAATTTATGGGTCAAGCTGGTAATACTGTAGATAAATTTCCATTTTTTCTTTTTTTTTTTTTTTTTTCCCATGAGACTTTATAAGAATTGGAAATTTGTGGGGTTTTGACATTCAAGTGTGCTTGAAAGGCAAAATACAAAAAGCAGATAATTGGCCATATTTCATTAAAAAAAAAGTATATATATATATTTAGCTTGTAGACTGCAGGGCTGTATCTCTCTCCAAGTGATTACATGTGGAAATGAGAGTGCCCCTTATTTTGCTGAATAAACTGAAGGCTATTGTTTAAATGATCTCTAATGACCTTCTAAATCTTTTCTTTAGTAGCCTTCTGCTATGAATAACGACTCTGACCTCCCTGGCTTCTCTCAGGGTGTGAGGTGCTATCCAATATACCCAGGACCAGCAGGAGTCCATCCTGAAAGGAGCCCCACTGAGGCCTGATTTGCCCCCACACCCCTTCTTTTCCTTCTGCAATTTAAAGTGGTAACAAGCTCTTTCCTGGAGCACTGCTCCCCATGGCAGTGTGGGATATTCCCCAGCTGCAATACTGGAAATCCTTTTGCAGCAGAGTATCCCAAATTTCTTGGAATTTTCAACTGGTCTATAATATATGGTGCACTTCCATTAAAAATAATTGTTTAAGATTAGTTTGGTATTTTTACCACTACTAAATGCTCAGAAATCAGTTGAGTGAGTTATATCCAGTAATATAGCACTTGATACTGTGCCCTTATATATTAGGGTACATTATTGTTAAGTTTTATGGCCTCTGAAGCTAAAACCCTCTCTTGTATTTCATTGTTTTTGAAATGGAATTGTAAAGTTTTAATATAAATTTTATATGGGCAATATTAGCCCTTGCTCCTTGCGGTGCATGCAGAAAGGGGTCCCTCAGAAACATTCTTTAGAAAGTATTTATCTGGGTGCTAAGTTGTTGGGATTTTCTTGCTTTGGGTTTTTTGATTTGTTTTATACAGGTGATGCTATTTGCATTCCCATTAATGAATTCTTTGTGTAGCAGGGATTAGTCTCTGAGACTTCCATTGAAAAGCCAACAGTAGATCTTCCTTTGTGTAATCTGTCTGTAGCAGGGCAGTACAGGCATATCCTAGGCAAAGAGGTTGTTCAATAATGTCAGATGAGTCCCTGGAGCCCTGCTCTCTGTCATATTATTTTCTGCAAATGCTGACAAAAATGAAGTGAAGCATTTATTTATATTCATATGTCTATTATTATGGTAATAGAGTGGCTATTGTAGTATAAATAAGAGAATTTAAATATATGGGGTTTAACTTTAAGGCTCTTTTCTATGATTACCTCACAATTTTTTCCCCCAAAAAGGAAATGGGAACTCAGTTGGAGTTAAGAAATAATGTGCTGATTTCTGCACAAGTAAGGAAGGTAACAGTTGTAGAGATGAAAATAGTTAGACCTTTGTTGAGGGGCTGTACTGAACTGCTTCCTGCAGTTAAGTGAAATATATCCAGCAATATACAACGGGCTCTGTGCCTTCAAAGGATCCCTTAGATTGCCAATGTGTTGTGAAGCAGAAAGAGAACACAAGTTTTCTCCATTCCCCAGGGAAAAGTGAGTATCCATTGTGAGCTCCATTTATTGAAGTGCATTATTGCACTCATAAAATGCTTTTTGGTTATGGTTCAAACAGAGGAGAGAGTAATTTAACCCCTAGCTTGCAGAAACACCAACACACTTAGAATCCCTGTTAAAATTAAATGTTGCAACATAAAGTGGCACCATCCTTCACTTGTAAGAGTGTCCAGATTTAATTTTAATTGCCTAGTTGACTGAAAAAATGCCTGGTTTATATGCCTCAGGTAGACCCTTTGATAAATGACATAGTATTTATTTATATATGTAGTTCTTATATATTGGTTGGGAACTCCATTTTATACTTCTTTAAAAAATCAGATTACAAAAGATAAGAAAAGCCACTAATCAGCTATTTATTTCATTTGTTTAAAAAAAATGGCAAAAGGGTGGTTTAGAATTTCTAGCCTGCTCTTGTGTTGTTATATTCTACTGCTAAATCCTATATAGTCTTGCATATCCATGGAATTAACTCTGCCAAGTCCTTTAAATATGAGGAAGTGCTGTGAATCTTCCTTCCCTTTTTGCCATTCCACTTTCCTACTAGTCCATTATGCCAAGAAAGATGAATGAAAACATAGTTGTGGTTTGGGGCTACTAAATGCCTGTTATCCTTTCTTAATGATGGTTTATTTTCATGCTTCTTGCTCCTCTTTTTGGGTGTCATCCTCTCTTGGTTGCTTTGAGGATTAAGTGGCTGCTGCCTCCTTTATGTTCCTCCTAGTTTTCTGCACCTCTAGTGAATAAATAGTTGCTTTGACAGTTTTGTGTCTTTTGATAGAGGGGTTGTGGGGTTCTTTTTCTCTCTAGTATATCTTTCTGTGATTTTTATAGTTCTACAATATCCATTGCCTCAGGGTATGTTCAGTAAAATCCTGCAGGAGTTTGTTGAGTCTTTAAGAGGTACCAGCTTGTTAATAATGTTACAGGAGTTGGAAAGCAAGAAAGTGTGATACTTCTAGGACAGGTTGTTCATCCTCTGTGACATTTTGGCAGATATATTGATATATAGCTTCTTTGAACTCAGTGCTTTTCCATCAGGATGAACTCTGCTTTTCTTGTTCAGTCTCAGTGCTTACAAACCTGGTGTAGGCACTGCTACTGTGTGGATATATAGATCTATAAAAATATAGCATTAGGCTTTACATCCTTGCCTTCATTTTGAATTTTAGTCTTAAAATTATTTACAACCTGTATCTCAGCTATGTGGTACAATGTATGCATTCTTTATTGTCTTTTATGTTCTCCATTTTAAGTTTCCAGCCAGCAATTTTTCTGTCCCTGATCATGGGTGTCTGAAAGTGATGCACCAGTTGGAGTAATCCTACTGGATAATCAGGAAAATACATTTGACTTGGGTAAAAAAAAAAAAAAAAGGTAAAAGGAGGAAAAAAGGAAGAACTATTAAATGGAAAGCAAAAGACTCAGGGGCCTTGTTAATGAGAGAATGAGCGATCATGAGAGAGAGAATATTTCACTCCTAGGTCACCAGTTCAAATGCAGACTAGCTTAATAGTGTAAGTTGTTACCATCTGACAGCTGTTCCATAATCCATGAGAAATGGGGAAATTGTCACAATCCAGTTTCTCTGGCTTCTAGCTATCCAAATGTTGACATCCTACAGACAATCATAATTTGCACAGGGATATTAATAATTTGTTTTACCCTTGCAGACACTGAAGGGGAGTATTAAAATACCAAATGTAAAGAACACTTGAACTTTCCCATTCTTTAAATATGTCTCTGTGGACAGAGTTGAAGGATATTTGAAAGCCACTGTGAGACAGAGGTATCACCTCCCCCTGCCATTTGCAGTGTTGAGTTACTTGGTAATTAAGAATAGCAAAGAGACAACATAGACCTTTCTGTAACTAAGCTTTGCTGGGTGTTTTTAATGAGTAAATATGGAGTAAAAATTCCACATTAATCTGGTATAGCAGAATAAAAATTGAAAAATTTGGAAGGCAAACAGCTTTAATATTTCCTTTGAAATCATCATCTGGAGGTGATGGTGTCAGTTCCAAGCTGTAACTTCCAAAACTTTTAGGTTATATCATTGTGTGTACAAATTATTGTTAAGAACAACATGCTTAAAAAGGTTTAGTATTTCTATAAATACTGTGATTTTAGCGACAAATAATTGGCTTTTTACTTTGCAATGTTTCAAATACTAAGTTAAATGTGTGTCTATATTATAAGTACCATCAGCTGACTACAAAAGTACAATTACATTGGGATTTATAGGCTTGGATTTTCATAGGCAGAATATTCCTGGACTTGATTCTGGAAGGTTAAAGAAACCTAAGCAAACACCAGGAAGATAAGTCTGTGCTGGATGCGGAAAAACAGTAGAATGAGGCATAATTTCTTTTCTTTGCTTTTTTCCACCCAGAAAAACCCCCTCAAAATAAAGCAGAAAGAAAAAATCTGCAAAAATACCCAAGTCAATTATTACCCAAGTGAGGCAAAGCAATCCAAGGAAATGCTTACACACAGATCATCAGTATTACAGTTCTTGTCTGTTTTCTGGTGTTTGGTTTGGAAATAGAAGATTAAAATTTCTTTGTACAGGATTCCCTTTTTAAAATTCAAAGTGAAAATTACTGTTTATCTTCCCATATGATTTTTGTTACCTGTCTTGGAGAATTTGGCAACATGAATGTCTGTTCCATTCCTCAAACTGCAACAATATTAAACAGCTTAAAATTTGCTTTAAGCCTTCACAATTGTTTTAAATTAGGTTACTTTATCAGTTTTCTTGCAATGCCAAGCATCTGTACATTCTGGTTACTTCATCAGGCCTTGTAAGTGTTCAATGTTTTGTGAGGTTCAGACTGGTACTCTATGAGAAGTAGATCCATGTAGGTTTATTTTTCTCTTTGGTGCATCTTGTAAAGCCTCTTCATGTTCAAGCAAGCCCAACCCAGCTGCTAGGAATAGGGAAATGTAATTTTGAAGAGGTTTTGGCTGTTAGAAAACATAAATGATGCATAGAACTGATATATTTGTGAGGGAAAATTACATCTATCTCAAATGGCAGAGCACATCTTAGCAGCTGCTCTTTGTGTGTAATTAGAAGCCAGATGTGGTAGAAACCTGGGCATTCAACAGGAGTTAACAACAGGCATTAAAAACTTTGTCAAAATAAAAAATGCTGCCAATACCTTATCAGGAATTGGAAATTAGAGATCATAAATAAAATTTGATTTAGCCATGCTGCCTTTCATTAATCACATTTAATTGTTTGTATAAATGTCAACAGTTGTAGTCTCTTGGCATTTTCTTGAACTGCCATAATGAAGTATTTATTTTGAAGTAGCATGTTTTTCTGCATATAATGAGAATTTTAGGCTTTTTTTATTTTTTTTTTGCTCCTCAAACACCTCCTTATGTGGCACTTATACCATTTAGTTAATTTTATTTTTTTAGGGACATATTCTTGGAAGGATCTGCCTTTTAATGTCTTTGGATCAGAAGACTAAATAATTACTTCTTTAAAAATTATTGCAGCTTTCAAACTGAATATACAAACTAGATTCCCACTGTATGTATGAAACAATTATTTTCTTACAATTTGTAAGTGACCTAAGTTTAGTTGAAAACAGGATCTAAAGTGAAAATAGCTGATGATCAGTAAATAGAAGAGTTTCTTTCTCCCAGGCATTTCTACCTAAAGCTGGAGAGACAAAACAGACAAAGAAAACTAATCGCTGTCTGCTTATTTCAAGTGGCTCTCTGATTTTACTGTTGATTAAATTTTCAAGATGCAAACTCAGTTCTTTATGATGTGATCAGTCTGATATACAGGCACCTGGTGGAATTGCTGATTTGTTGTTTACTGTAATTTGGAGAACTGCACAAGTAACTACATGCTGTACATTTTTTTTAATTTACCCTTTTGGTTTGTTGCCACTTTCATCAAAAGTGCAAATTTTCTTTGTAGCTCAAACTTGTCAATGAAAAAAAATAGCAAAAGAATTAATTTCAACTCTTCATGTGAAAAGTAAAGTAGTTTTCAGGTATATCAGTTGTTTTTCATAGCTACCAGCTGGGGGTTGAGGATGTGTTTCAGATGTGCCTTTCTCAAATTTGTCTTGCAGAAGTGGAAATTTTTTTGGCATAGGCCTAATGGTTCATGTACTGAAGATTTAAATTAATTCTTCTCTTTATCAGTTGTAAGCCTGACATAATTTCATTCTTCTTTTTGCATAAAAATATTAGTAAAGGACTTTTCTAAGTAAAGCTGGTTTTAAAACAAATTTTAAATAACTTTCCCTAGAATTATTAATTCTTTACTTCTTTTTGAGTGACTTTTTTATGCTGATCCTAAAAAAGAACTAGAAACTAAGGGCAAGTCTCTTCTTCATTCTCTTTCTGAAATTACTTACCCAAATGGCATGTCTGTAATCATAAATAAGATGTAGGCTTTATGGGAAGATATAAAGTCCTTTACATTTAATTATTTAAGCAAGGCTTAAAATATGAAGTTATATTTCTCCACATTTTTTTATATAGACAGTAATAAAATGAGCCCTGCAATATGGGAAGAGGAGAAAATACTACTGCAGCTTAATGTAAGTCAGTGATTTGTAGGTCAAATACAGCAATGGGGTGCCTAAGCTTTTTTTGACAATGAAAAACAGCTTGAAAAAAACACTGAGTCAATGCTATGCAGCAAATGCTTTTATTTAATAATTAGTTTTATTAAACTCAATATCTGACTCCACTGAATATCTAAGATTTTGTTGCTAAAAAGCTTGCAGTGATAGGTATAGATTTTGATTTGTCTCATTGCAGCTTCCTTGCAGAATTAAGGATGATGGCAAAAATGAATTGGTGTCTGTCACTAGCATAAAAATATTCCTTTGAAACATTATTTGACTTTTTTTTTTTTTTTTTTTTTTTTTGGGGGGGGGGTGGTGGGGGAGTGGAAACGTGATTTAGTCCATTTGTATGGAAATCAAGCATGTTTTTCCAGGTTTTTGTTTGTCCTGTCACAACCCAGTCCTGACAGGTCTAATTCTGAATACAGTCTCATCCTTCCAAAATAGATGTTATTTGGCAGGTGCCTGGTCCAGCCTTCCCTACCTGCAGTTTTGACAGCATGAGGGAGAGTTGGTTTTCCCAGAGATCTGATGTGTGGCACATAAATCTTGTTTTGAAGGATCCAGAAGGGGGAAAAAGGAGTCAGGTTTACTTATTTTAGTTTAGGCAGCTATTACCAGGGGGAAATAAAGCTGTTAAATATAGAATATATTCACCTATTCGGGTACATTTTTACTGCTATTTCCTTGCCAGTTTGGTGCTTGGTTTAAACAGAAGTTAAAACTACATTCAGATGTATCTGTTTCATGGGATTTGAGAGAAATTCTGGCTACAAGTGAACTTCCATATACTTCTATGGAAAGCAAGCTGCAAATCTAGTATGGAGAGTTCTTTAGGTAAATGCTGTGTGATATTTTAGAAATATGGAATCCTTTTTTTTTATTTTTCATGTGAAGCTATCAGCATGCAGATAAAATTTTGAGAAGGATGTTTGCCTAGTATTTTGCAATGAAGTCGAGCAGCCAGGCAGAGTGGGATGGACTGGAAATTCATTATTGAGTTCTGCCCACTATGTAAAGTGGACTCTGAATTTTTAAAATTCTCTCTTTAAGAAACCTCTTAAGACCAAGCATGTCTGAGTGTGGCAGTGTGATACATGGTGCTGAACACCCTGTGGGGTGTGATGGAGCTCACTTCTGCTTCAGCCTGGTGAAGTATAGAACAGGAGCTCACAAACACAACAACATGAAAAAAGTGAGAGCCTGTGGCTTATCTTATCATAGATGATAAGAACTATGTGAACAGAGCAGAAAACCTGACAGCTCTCATGCAAAGAGGAAACCAGAGTGGTGCTTCTAGTTATCTGTATGGCCAAAGTCTCTTCTAACAGTGCAGAAAAGCCCATGTGGTGTGGAGATAACACTGTACACAGTATTAAAAAAAAAAATACTGTGAAAACTGTGAATAATGAAGATATGGTTGTCCAGTATTTGTATCTACTGTGTTGCATTCCAAATCAAATAGGCAAAGACAGACATTGCAGCATACAGTTAACACCACTGGAAATTGAAAAGAATTTTGTACCTTGAATAGCTGAAGGAAATGATTGTTAAAGAGCAGAAATTGCAAGCTGAAATAAGCTGAAAACAGGGAATAAATTATAGTTCTTCACCTGCCTCAATCAAAGCATACAATGAATCTTGCATTTCCTGATTGAAATTCAGGCTATTCTTTTTGAATAGTTTGAGGCTTAATTTAATGGAAGCACTGCATAGTGTAGATTGGATAGTGCTTCTCTCAATCTCTTTTGCTGCATTCAACTTTTCTTTTGTAATTTATGTATTTACAGATAAAACAAAGATTTGAGTCTATAGCTTGCTATTGATCAACTCCTTTTACAGTTGATTTAATTAGGTCCTTTGCTCCTTGAAAACCTGATCTGAAGCTTAGATAGGGATACATTGCTTCAGGCATTCAGACTAAGGGGATGGAAGGAAGCAAGGAGCCCATTGTGAGGGGCTCAGCATGGGGAGCAGTGGGGGGAGCTGGCAGCAATCAATCAGCACTGCTTTCCTTAATAGAAAACTCTCCAGTGCTGAAGTTACAACTGGGAACAGAGAAATGCAAATGAAAGCACAGAGAACTGCATAGATGCAGAGTGCTGAAGAGGGAGATTCAGCAAATTCTGTATGCAGTTTTATCACAATCCATGTTGTGGATTGTGATGTGTTTTGGTGGTTTTTTTTTTTTTTTTTTTTTTTGTTTTGTTTGGTTGCTTTATTGTTATCATGACTAAAAAGAGAAGTAGGAGCAGACTGGAAGACCTGTCCCTTACCCAAAGCATGATAAATGAGCTTTATGTACAGTTATTCTAAATGGATGCAAAGAAATTCCTATGTGTGTGTGTGTGACCTATTGCCCATCCAGCAAGAGTGCAGTACTATAAAGCAACACCTACTGGTAGTGCAGTAAAAAATATTTCTGACAGTAGTTATTTTTAGAAACATGGGGAGTGATGAGACCTCAGTTACTCTGCCTAGTGCTTTATAGCATCTCAGACCTTTTGTTGGGGCTGTTTCTCTTCTCTATTTAAAACACCCATTTTTCAACTCATTAGTATTCTTATTCTTTCAGGAAAAAATATGAAACAGTCTTTATACTCAGGAGCTCTTTTCCTATGACCTACTTAGCAACTACTCCACATATACAGGATATAATCCTAGAATAGTAATTAATGTGTATTTAAACCCAGTCAAAATAGGAAGACCAAAAGAAGATTATTTAATTTCTTAAAATTTAGCAAGTTTCTTAGATCAATAGGTTGTGTACTTTCAACATAAGAAGTTATTTCCGATTCCAACTATACCTATTGAAATGTTGAAATTTATATGATTAGATTATAAATCTACCAAGTTCAGGTAACAATTGCACATGCAGTACCAAAACTTTAGGGAAGCTCAGGTAAAGCATTATGAATTTATGTAAATGGCTTTGCATTCAGAATTCTATGTATTAATGCCACAGTAGGATGTCTGGTGAAGAAGATAATCTTTATTTCAGACATGCTAAAGTACGTGCTTATTATCTTTTGTTTCTCAGACAATAGAACTTGGAAACTAAAAGCTGCCAAGTATCTTCTTTTTGGTCAGGTGACAAGCAGAGAATAGGGATTAATGAGCTGCAACCATGAGGAAAAGGGAGATTGTTTCCCCATGTCTTTGTAGTTAGAAAATGAGATGATGTCCAAACTTCAGTACTTGGCAGCCAGTTCAACCACCTGCTCAAGCCAGGACTAACTTCAAAGTTCCTGACACTTTGTTCTATTTCATGGGAATTGAAATAAAGGTCTTGGCTTAGTCCTGAAACAAGCTTTTAGAATTAAGTAGGCAGGTGAGGAAGTTTTGCTTACTTCTTCTGCCCAGCACAGTACTAGTGAGGTTCTAATTGCTTTGCCAGAATATGCCATGCCCACGTAGTAAACTGAGGGAGGTCACAGAGGAGGGGGCAGAGAGAATCCCAGTCTGTCTGTCTCAAATTCTTTCAAGAAAAACATGAGAGGGATGTGTCCAAGAGTGGCAAGTGAGCTAAGTCTTTCTATAGGGGCAGAGAGCTCCAGATCTCTATAACTACTTTTTTAGGGTTTATTTCCCTCCTGTGCTAAGCACAGTGATGCAAATGCCAAAACAAGCCCAGCAGAAGGAAGTGGATGGTGCTGCCTGGACGAGGAAATGCAACCCCCTGTGCCAGGGGGGTCTCCTCAAATAGAAAAAACCCTAGCAGCCCCAAAGTGTGACACAATGTGGAGCTGCATGCTTAAATTTTTGACCCTTAACTATCTCACCTTCTACGTACCTGGAAATATTATCCCTACATGCATGAAACTCTGCACAAGTAAATAATTAATATTATTTAGTTAGGGGATTGTGATATGGAAAGTGTGCTTTAGCAGTTTCTCTGCAAATGTATAATAGGTGGCATTACAAAAAAAAAAAGTAAGAATTTCCAGTTACTTATGTTTAATATTTATTTTTCTTTTTTTTCCCACTGAAATATGGAAAGTTAACATATAAATATGGAAATAAATAAGGGAAATTTTTACCCATACTAGCACCTACAAAATGCAGCATTGCTTACTCTGTGACTAGTTGTAGAATCTTACACCATCTCTCGAGGTATTTCAGTAACTTAATTTTTGTTTGTCACCCTTAGCACGAGGCAATCACCCAGTGTCAGTAAGGATTATCACTAGCTAAGTATATGAGCCTGATGAGGAGAAAAAGTGTTATTGATTCCTGATGGAATTTGCAAGTAATTTAATATTGTAAGTTCCGACTATACTTGAAAAAAACGGGCCTGGTTTTTCCAGGGATTTTTAAAAAACTTTCTTAGAGTAAATTGCTGCAGTCTCTCCCCACCTTGGGATTTGAATTTTGCCCTGTGTCATGTGGAAAGTATTTAAAAACTTCTAGGAAGATAAATGTTGCATGTAGGTCTTTATATCTATTGTTTGTTAAAACCCAGCACCTAGATTCGTTTTCAATTTCGAATGTCTAGAACAAGAATAATGTCTTTTAGAGGTTGATTCAGTATTTCACATCTTTTGGGAAACAAATAGAACTTGTAAGATGGGCCAGCATACCAATCACATTGCACTGTTACTGTAGTTTGTGTTACACATCTGTCCAGGTCTGATAAAAGGATTCAGCCCATTCCTAAGTACCCTTCCTGCCTCTGGTGGTTCAGGTGGCATCCCTCCCTCTTTTCTTCTGGGCACCTGTGCCCTGGATCATCTTCACTCCATGGTGCCACACCACTCACCCCTGTGTGAAATGGCATGAGCATCCCTAGGCAAAACCCAGTGGCTGTTGAGGAGTTAGTGATGTGCTTTGAGCAAATGTGCCAAAGATGCCAATGCCTGAATCTCTGTGCTGTAGGGACCAATCCAGAGATTACAGGGAACTCCATGTGGTGCAACTGCAGCCAGGAAATGGTTGCACAGAGCAGTGTGGATGTGAGCCACCCCCAGGCAAATGGCAGAGGAAACAGGGATTAAAACATCTCAGTGCACACAACCCACAAAAAACATGGGAAGGCTACTGCTCTAGCAAATATTCCTGAAATACAAATCAAGGTATCACCAAAACTGAAGAGTGCTATAGCTTTCCTGTTAGAAAGTGCTGCTTGGAGACAGGGATCTGTAGTATGACTTTGGGATGTGTTTTTCCACTTCCACAGGGTTGGCACTTTCCCAGCCCAAACCCCCAGGCAACAGTGTTGTTTTTTTGTTTTTTTCGTTTTTTTTTTTTTTTTTTTAGATGCAGAGACTCTATGTATGTCTCCAGGGGCTGAAATCAGGTTGTTTCCTCCCCCATCCTCTTTTAAATATGCAAGCAATTAATTGGTCATTTTTCTTTACTCGTGAGTTTCTTGCATTTTCATAAATTTGTTAGCACAGTATTTCTTTGCAGGCAAGAGGATAAATGCATTTAATTATATTGGTTCTACTTATCTAAAGATACAGTCCAAAACATTCCTTTTCCCTGCCTTTAACCCCTTCTGTCTCTGCAATAACATGTTTTGAATGTAGAGACATTCTTGCATGACTCCACTTTAATTTTGAGGGCTAGAATATTATTAACTTCAAGAAAAATGTGTGTCTAAGGCCTATGCAGAAAAGTCCATAATTTCACTCCCACAGACTTGGAGCTAAAGTTTAGGACTGGTGGAAATTAAGCTGATGGTGTTACTGGCACTATTTGTAGTGCTTTTTTTTGTGATACAGGACAAGGTAACAAAGTCATATCCAGGGCTGAGTACCCAGCAGCATTTGTGGGAACTACCAAAACATAAAGGGAGGAATGTGAAGGAGGACTCCAAGCTTCTGGAGAGATGTAAAAATGTGAGAAGTCTAGCATGAGGAACATCTTTATGAGGGTGTTGTTAGTAGTTGTACTCCCATGTGGAAAAGTGTCTTGTGCTCCTGGTTACTTCTGCCATCGGACAGAAGAAAAAACACATTCTTGGTCATGTTCATTCTTGATCTCTTGGTTATAAATGTTCTTTTATGAGAAACTGGGACATACCTCTTAGACTGGAGGTCATTTCTGTTTCTTGTATTGTCTGAATGTCTTGATTGCAACTTTTAGCAGAATCAGAGCCTTGGCAGTCATGGCTAAGATATATTCAGCAGAACACCTGGCAAAGCAGTTGTGGTTATATATCATTATGACCTTAATCCTCATGTCTCTCCTCAGCTCAAATGGCATTTCAGCTAGCAACAATTAACAGGAGAGGAGTATCTGCTGTTATACCAAAGATAATATCAGGTGATTAATACTTGTGCTGGCCATTTTACTCCACCATTGAAATGTGCTGAACTAACACTTCTGCCAGAAAATTCTTAGTGCTTCATCCCTAAATGTATCCAAGGTGAATAGTTTTTGGCTTCAGTATAAGCCTTTGTTTGTACAAGATTCTTAATAATACATATAGAAAATGGCAATTCATATTTCTTTCCTTTTTTGGATTTGGTGTTTGTTTTTGCTTTAACTGAAAGCTATAGGTAATGCATGGTTTAATAAAATTACTTGAGCATTCCCACCTGAGCACTGATCATGATAGAATAATACAAATGATTGATGTTCCCTTACTTTATGGTAAGCCAAAAAACCTGATCATGGTATCATAAAAAAAGAATAGCATTTTATAGCAGCAATCAAAGTTGAATGAAAACTAATGAATTAAAGGGGGAAGTTTTAGTACCTCTTTGAATGAAAAATTCCAAGTATTTTGTGGGCTGAATTTATATAGGCTTTAAGGCAGAAGTCTTTTTACAAAATAGATATGATAGTTTTTTGTTGTCACATTTAGTGCTGATCAAAAACATTCAAATAGCAACAGTCATAAAAATGCAGCAGGGTTTACTAAATAAGAAGCTCTGATATTTTGATTAGAATATTTAAATATTCCTTTATTTTATATCTGTGAAATGAATGTATAAATAGAAGAGCATATGTATCTTCTATTGTGGATAGAAAAGAACTCTGCATTTCTTCTTAGTAATTTATTTCTGTAAAAAGCTTACCCATGAAGGATGCTAAATGCCTTCTCCCTGGGGTTTTATTTTGTTGTGCAGTGCTCACTTGCACATGCATACCTTAAAAATTAATCCAGAAGGCAGAGATTTGTTATTAAGAATATGTGACAAGTTAGACTTGTGAGTTGGTCACAGTCTAAAGCCACGGTCATGCAGTCATTTAGTCTGGCACAAATGCTACAAAAGCAATTCCTTCCTTCCTCTTTCACAGTCATGGCTGTCCACTCTGATTCTGCCCTTCATGCTCTCCAAAGCATCTGTGAAGCTAAACCCTGGACTGAGTGGAAGCCTTATCCTATAAAAAGGAAGTTCCTGGCTGGCTGGGTGCATGCAGGAATTATAACATCACCAGACCTGAGCAAACAGCTTGGGGATGCTCTTTTTTATACAGGGATAGAGAATTTGACACATTGAAAACAAAACCTAGCAATGATGCTGGTTCAGGGCAGAGGGAACAGGACTGGCCACCAAACAGGAGAAACTGCTGTTGGAATTTTGATGTCATGGGTGGCTTGTATTTATTTGGATTCTAAGGACAAAATTTTAGGAAAAGCCTCTAAACCACACAGCTCCTAGGGAGTCAGTCCTGTCCCCTTCCAGAATGGAATGGAGGGATGCTGGCTGAGGGCCATGGCTCACTGACCACCGGTCCTGTCACCACTTGAACTTCAGCACAACACAGGCCCTGGGGTCCTTCACAGCCCAGAAACATCCCTCTGTGGCATTCAGCACATGAACTCAGACCAGGCTGTTGGAACATCAGCAAGTTCTGCTTCACATTGTTCTTCGAGTCAGCTGTGAACCACTGTTGTTACTCTGCTGCTGCCTCAGGCCACACTGCAGGACCCTCATGCGTTTTCTCTGGCTCTCAACATAAAAATGCTTCTCTCTACTTTAATGCTTTCTTTTTCTGTTCATTTGCTCTCCAAAATTTTGATTTCTAATAGTAAATTCAGTAAAATTTTACTGTAATACATGAGAATGGGCTGTCCCAGGCAGAAGCAGTCAGGAAAGAATGAAATACTGTTCATTTATAGTTCATTCACTATAGTATAGTGAATGATTGACTTCAGAATTTTAATGTCCAGTGTTTGATAATTTTCTTTGTAGTCTCTGTGCATGGATTTTTAGGCAGTATGTGTTCAATATATGTATAGATAGATGATTTATTGTTCCCAGGGAAGACTCAAGTCTCATGGTACAGCACAAAAATGACATGGATTGGAATGTGAAGTAAGCAGGGTGACAATATGCCATCACATATATGTTGTTTATGTACATATGCATTCTTTATATGAATAGTTCCTTGCTTTGTTACTATTGTAGCTTTAAGCATCTTAATGAGCTGGCATTAGTGAACTGCTACTTAGTTAGATCTGCCATTAAGGAGGAAGCACACAGAAGATGCTTTATGCCAAAGGCATGACATGAAATGGAATTTTAGATATTTATGGGATGAGGTGGCAAAGCTGTATTTAAAATAGTTGGTAAGAAAAGAAGTATAATTTAGCATGCCCAGCGAGAAGATGAGGCAAAAAAAGGGCAATATTAAGAAATTATACCAGAAAAATGGATGTGTGAAATGTAAGAAGGTGGCAGAAGGATTACAAGAGTGGATGAGAGTGTAAAATTGTCCAATTTCCAAGATACTTAGGGGCTTATGTGCCATTGTCAGGAGGAGAAGCTGTTGTAGATGTTCATGTGTCTAATAATGATCTGCATCTTGAGCTGCATGAATGCTTACAAAAATAACCCATATTCATTTAGAATCCTAAAAGGATTCAAGGATCTTTGGGTTTTAGACTGTTTTATGCTTTTGGAATTTTTACCCATTTGTGATGAAACCTAAATGGAGATAAAACTAAAACCTGCATTTTAGAATGAGCTGAAAGGGAATGGTTAATACGATGTAATGGAGCTTGAGAATAAATGAATCAAAATGAGAACCAAGAGCTTAAGTGAGCATTTAGCTGTGCAGGCAAAAAGGAAGAAAATTATCTTTAATGTGTAGGAGAAGCTGCAGAAAGATTTATTTATGATCTGGCTTTGGAAGGCTAGGGAAAGGAGAAACAAAAATGAGATTTTTACTGCAGGCTTGAGTGGTGGGGGATGCAGGTGGTGCAGTGCTTTGGTGGGAAGACAAAGAGGTCAGTTTTGGTCATGTTAAACTGATGGCATGCCAGCTAGTGAGGTATCAGTGAGACAGCTGAGGTAGGAGATTAGGTACAGCAAAGGCCAGGGGTGGAGAGGTTAATCTGTCAATACAGCTGCTTGTGTGTTCTGTTTAGTAAATACCTTTATTACTCCTGTATCAGAATCACAAATAACCCCCCAAGAAACCCTCAAAAGCCATTGACAGTGACAAGATATTTTTAATAAAGGGAGCATTTAGGTTTCTTGACTTGAAGTTGGATCTGCTACCAGAAGTTGTTCTTGTATCTTCTATGCTTACAAAGCAGGGTTTGATTCATGTTTGAAGGGAGGCAGTGATCCAGTAAAACAAATTGCCAGAATGTTTGCCTAACAGGTCAGATTGACCTCCATATGTGGAATTTAGTGGTTAAGGCTCACAGTCAGACTGACAGGTTGCACTAAATGGAAGTAAAAATATGTCATTCCTGCACTGTTTTTCTACTTCCTTTTTTCTGAGTCTTCTGTGTCACATTGAGCATTCAGTTCAGTTTATTCCATTTCCCCATTCAGACAAGGTGTGTGTTTTTCTATATGGTATTTTCTATTTTATGGAAAACTAAAACATGCTTTGCCAAGTACGCAGTAAATAAACTGCTTAAAGGATGTGATGATATTGTTGGCTTAATTTATATGTAAATGTGAATAATGCTATTTTAGAGCAGTGCAGCAAATTGCTAAATAGGAGTCTCATAAATATTGGCTTTTGAAGATTGGAGTCTGAATATTTAAAAAGGAAAAAAATTTTCAGGGAAATTTGAGTTTCTGAATGACATTTGAGAAACAGGTTGTGTTTGTGTGGCCTTTTTCGTTTGTTTGTTTTTGTCCCTTTCTTACCAAAAGAGTGTTGGTTTTCAAACTACTTTTCAGGAGCTTTGGATTTTCTTATTTTTCACTGTAATCAAACCTGCTGACATTTCTATTCATGCAGTATATTTTTATTTATCTTGGCTTTCCTTGCTTGCAGTAGTAGAGCAGCATCTATTGCTGTGAAGAAAGTCAACAACTCGTCAGTCATGAATTATTTTGTTGTGAGTTTATTGTGTTTTATCTGTGAGAGTATCTTTTAAGGTGATTTTTCTGAAGGAGAGAAGCAGAGGGAGTTATTTTTTTGTAGGCAATTATGAGGGCAAAATTTACTGATGTACTGATGAAGGTGATTTCTTCCAAAACACACATTAAGGTGTCCTACTGTGTATCTTTGTTGGTCCACTGGTGAGCACAACAGTGTACTTTAGCATGCTCTTTCTCCCTGGCTTTAATTTAACTTTCTTATTATATCAAAGGCAATCTTGACAAGAACTTTAAATGCCAGGAGAGGTAGTGTTCATTTTATGAAAATGAGCTTTTGATTTGTCATCTGTTGGCACTTCAGGTCGTGGCTCTTGAGCTATTTGAGAATTTCTGAATAAGATGAGCTTTTGTGGAACTGGGAGGCATTTGAGGAACTGAGAAACAGTTTTTCATGGCTACATTGCTGGGAGGGGAAAACTGAGTTATTGAAGTTGGGTTTGAGGCAGAGGAACTGTTTATAAACAAAAGATATAAACTATTGTGCTAAGACCAGGATAGTTGTAGATTTCATGCTTAGGAGCAGATCATCCCATGGGAATTATGTCAGCAAAAGCTCAGTCAGCAAAGTTTGACCAAGAATTGTGATGCTGCTACCTGTGAAAAAGATACAAGTAAAAATATGAACACAGGCTGACATAAAAGAAATGAGTACCAGGGAATAATGAAAATATTTTTTCAGGTACAAAAATTCTTGAATTGCTTCGTGGTTAAAAGAAGCTTTATGGGTATGAATTTATTAATGTGATCAATAGAGTTTTCTATTTTAGTGCTTACTGTGCAAGATAGTTTTAGTCTATAAGCACAAGCAAGTGTGCTATTGCATACTAATTTCTCTGAGAAAATATTATTAACTTTTTTCTAATGACAAAATCTAGGAAGGTTTTGTACTCCATAGAATGTGCTTTTTGTGGCATTCAATGCAATTTCTTTTTGTCTGTCAATACATACTGGAGATCTCCAAGGTAGTCTGAAAACAAATTAAGTATCCATTTATCAGGAGATGAATGGAAATGAATGGTTGTGATACAGGTTGGCACAGATGAGAGCAAGGATTTACAATAAATTTATTTCCCTTTCACTAGCAGGAAATAACTGGAGAAGGGTAGCTCTGAATCAGTTTAATGTGTGCTAGGGATGTGACTTTGGGGCATGTTATGAATCTCTTCATCAATATCAACTAGTTCATCTGATTGTTTGATAACTCACAAGCTCAAATTTACACTGCAGCCATGTGAATGTCTGATCCACTGCCTTCTCCCTGGCAGCAGCAGTGTGCTGCAGAGCATCCATCTACATGGACTTACCTGAAAGGGAAGGGTGGCTGCTGGAAAGCCAAGCCAATGGAAATATTAGAACAAAATTATTATTTTAAATAGGGGTGAATGAGGTAAATATATCTTCAGTCATTTTTTTTACAATGGCTTTCTTTTGATGAGTTAAAGTAATGTTGGCTTTCTTTGAGTCCCAGAAAAACAGCATTCCCTTCCAAAAGTGCCAGTAGTACAAATGAGCACACATATGATTTTCTTTATATCAAAATAACATTCTTTGTTTCAGTTTCCAGTTCAGGGATAAAATATATGATATTGTTCTTTTGTTCTACTGGCATCTTATTTCTAATAGCACAAGACTTGTTAGGAAAAAAAAAGCTACTTTGTTTTAGGTATTTTCAAAGAGCCACTTTAGTGAAAGAAAATATAGAATTTTCTAAAGTCAAAGACACTGATACTCCTCCTGAATCACTCTTAGCCTTTTCAAAATTCTAATTTCACAATACCTACTCGTCTAGTAGTCCCAGATCATAAAAACCATTCCTGAGGATTCAGTTGCTTTTTCTGCCCCCAACTAGTTATTCATCCATTAAAAGTTAGTGTCACCATTATGGTTTACTACTAGGAAATCAGTTGTCCACCTTTCTTTAAGTTTCCAATTGTCAATTTCTGTCAAACTTGGGAAAACTTGAGTTTCAACTCATTTAGTCTCTGAAGGTTTAGCAGCTGATGTAGCTTAGTTGCTTGGTCTATCTTTTGAAATTCCTGCTGATGTGACTGAATTCAGTGATTCAAGACGTTGTTGAATTTTCTTGCCCACATGAGACTGATTATGCAGCAGTTCCTCTATCAGGAAAGGTCACACCAGTTATGTCAGGCACATCCATAACTTTAAAAATGTGTTTATAGCTGGTGTCCCTTGTACTTACAGGGAGTGTGATACATGTGTGAGCATCTGATCGTGCATCTGACAGATGCAAAATGCCTGAGGACCCACTCTAGGACCTGCAGAGCAGTCAAAATAATAGCCAGTTAATCTGAACTTTTAGTGTGTTATATACATTCTGATAAAATCCCTTTGTTTGACTGTTTTCTCTCAGAAAAGTGCATTGTATTGATAGGAGAAAATATTTGAAATTTTGGGTTGCTTTGCTATTTGATTAGCTGAAACTCTAGAATTTTTTATTGAGACACATATGGTTATTTTTCCTTGTATGTCAAGGTTATTTCAAGTTTTGCACAGAATTTGCAGGTTTGAGCAGCCTTTTTAAAACATATGGCCTTCAATGTCTCTTCCATATCTGTTGTGCTTTCCTAGTCAGGATATTTTTATCTGTATCCTTTAAATTTACTTCTTTACAGTCACACTTAGAAACAAAACTCTTAAAAGCACCCTTTTGTGTACTGCATTTCATATACTGATGGACACTAACAGTTTTTGTCTTTCTAACAGACAGAATTAATGATCTGGGAGCATCCTCACAAGGGAAATTGTTCAGGGCCAGAATGCTCAGTCTGTCCACTGGAATTTTCTTCTACTGCTAACTCTATAACAGATAACTTCTGCCCTTAAATTATGAACCAGAACTTATGAGTCAATAGACCCTGAGATGAATAAAAATATGCTGTGAAGGACTTTTTTAAAAGGAAAAAAACGAAAGAGGAAGATGGGTGGGGGAAAAACAAGGGCGACATTCTTTTTAGGAGTGATCTTCATTTTCAAATTACTGTTTAGATAATAGAGGAATCTTCTTTTGAATATCCTGCCCTTCATCTAATGTAGTGAAGCTTTTACATATATTTTGTCTGAGATGCCATAGGCATATTAAAAATGAGTTTTCAGGTCTGGCCTCACATTTTCTCTTTTCTCCTACTGCTAAGGACAGGAAGCCTGTTCCTGGGAGGAGCTTGCTGGTGATACCTTAACTTTTCATAGGTTGTTGACAGCACATGCACTAAATAAATCTCTTTTATAAAGCATCCTCGAAGGATTATTAGGGTTTACAGAATAGCATTTTCTTGCATGTTGTCTGTGGACCTTCTGCCTCCTTAGTTCTTCTCATATGAGTTTGAAACAAAAATAACAACACCACAGTGATCTGAAGGATTTCTACATCCTCTGAATTTTCTCTTTGAAATAATCCCACATCTGTTTTCATTCCCTCCCATGTACTTTGGGCCCACCACTGCACTGCTCTGCATCTCTCTGCCCTGGAGATAGTGTGGAATTGTGCCTGAGCCCATTAGCCAGACAGAAGAGGTAAGCCTTGCATCCTCCCTGCATTCCTCCTGGGGCTGGGAGTGGTGACATTTAGGATTTTTACCTTTGACCCAAAGATTTACAGTCTCAGGAGCTGTAGAAATGCAATTACTTTAAATCTTTTTTTGTTTCTCTGGTTTAAAAGCCCCTGGGAACAAAATCAGTGAGATGGCCAAATCTGCTTCAAGTGTGAGGCATAACAAAAAGCTACCATAAACAATAGGAGGTGTTACTACTCCTCACTTACAGGGAGAAGCTTTTTTGTCTGCTGGATATGGACAGGATGGGGCTTTCAGAGGCACAATCCTGCAGGGACAGCTCGGCTGCTGGCTGCCCTGACCTGCCAGGAAATGCCAGAGTCTCTTCCAAGGAAGCAGAGGAAGGAGCTGCTATTAACAACCATAACGACCTTATCAGATCAGTCTCAGTTTCAAAGGGATTCTGCCACTCTTCAGCAGCTTCATGAGAGCTGGCATCTTCTTCCTTTCCCCCAAGGAGTTAGCATTTCACACAAGCCTCTTTAACCAAGAAGCAGGCAAGGTTGAAAGTCCTTGTATTGTTTGAGTTTCACCTTTACTGGTGACTCCAGAAGGATGAGTGTGCTGCAGGGGAAAGCTGAATATTCTATGAATCCTGATGTACATTTCTGTCTCTGAGAAGGCTTGTTGGAGAGGGAGGTTGTGGAAATGCTTTCTAATTGCCCTTGTTCTTACTAAGGGCAAAAGCCAAGCTATTTTTCTTTCCTTCAAAGTTGAATTTCAAGTGGAAAATCATCCCAGTAAGCCTTTTGCTGCAGAAGTTGCAGTTCACAGTCCCAAAACACTTATTGTTCCAGAGTTTTGCAGTAGCAAACAGTCCCTGTTTTGTCTAGAAGTTCTTTTTTTTTAATTTCACAAAGTTTATTTTTCGAGAAGGCATTTAATGTCCCTTCCTGTCATGACAGATAGAAGCCTAAGAAGTTTGGAAAGTAGATGTACACAAAGATTTCTCTCACCTGAAAAGAAGTCTGGGTGTTTCTTTGCGCTGTGGGATTTGCATTCAGGTCTCTCTTTTCAAATGTAGTTGCAGGGGAGAATTTATCCAGGAATTTTACTTCCATAATTTAAATTGTTTCAGTAGAAATAGAATGGTCATTATGCCAAAGATGTGACCTGAAGTCACGTTTTAATTTTCAGACAGGCAAAATCCCAGGACCTTTTGCTGAATATGCATGCTTGACTGCTGGAACTTAAATGCTAAGGGAGTGTCAGCTCTTCCCAGACAGCTTTTTTTTCATGTTTATGTGAAGGGTGAAGACACCTGCAGAAATGTTCCAACTTATTAGCTTATTATTTACAGAATTGCACAGATCCATCCTTGTTTCCTTGCGTTTGCAGAATTCCAATTGATTTGCTCCTGTCTGGGAGCAGAATGAGGTCAGAAATAGGTACTACTGATACCACCACCCCAGATCTACTGTGTTTTTGCATAAAGCCTGAGGAGTATAAAACTTATTCAAATTAATTTTGTGGAAGCATTATCAGCAATCTTCTCCTTCCTACCTGTGTTTCTGAACTCTACATCATTCCTTTGATATTTCCTGCTCTCCAATCCATTAACATTTAGGGAATGTAATAAGTGCCAACACTTCTACAAGCTCAAGGAATTCAGTAAGATTACAGGACTGGCTTCTATAATGCAGATTTTCAAAAAATTCACAGAAATCTGATGTGCTACATGAAATACCTGTGGGTTTTTTAATTGGTGAAGATAACTTAAAAGTGAAGAAACTTGGTCTTTTCAGAAAGGATTGCTGTATTACCAGTTTTTTCAAGAAGAATGAGAGAATTCTTAAACATTGGTGAAAATTCAGTTGGTGAAAGAAATTGTAAATTCTCTGTAATTGTTTAAGATCAGAATGCTTTTCCAGTTTGCAATAAAATTGCAATATATGTTTACTGTAAAGCAATTTTCCTATTATACAGCAGTATCAAGAAAATACAAGGTTAGTCTGAGTAAGATACAAATGCTTTCTGGAAAAAATGAGTCTTTTCAAGGACTCTAGTTACCATTGTGGATTTTGGAATGTAATTGTTCTGTAATATGCAATTCTGTGTTATGTGAAAATATTTTACCTCTCTGGTTAGATATTGGTTCTATTTATTATTTCAAAATTTTATGAATATTTTTTTTTCTCTTGGGACTTTCCATACATTTTATATCAGCTGAATAAATGAAGTAATTCACAAACCAAATGCCTCTTGCTCTCAATGGCTTTAGGAGACCTTGTCATTCCCTGTAGCCTTTTCTCAGGCCCAGCTGTGTGGCTCTGAAATCACTTGGCTGGTAATTAGGTGTTTATCAGTTTGCTTCTGAAAAGGGATGAGACAGTTATCTGACACAATTATCTTTGAAAATTGAATCCCTCTTTTCTGGTGCTGCTGAGGACATTCAAAGATACTGTGGATGTTTAAAGCTTAATGTCTTTGAAAAACCCTTGCTTTTTTTACATCAGGTGTAACAGAGGAATCAAAATGCAGTTAAAAGGAGTGGTTTGGTTTTTTTAACCTGTCAGACACTGGATGTTCTTTCTATCAAATGTTTCTTTTCCAGCGTGGCTCTACTTGGAAGCACTTTGACAACAATCACTTCTTCAAATGTCCACTACTAAACAGTGTTTGAAAACTGCCAGTATTTCTTACAAGTCAAGAAACTACTAATTACATCAAGGCATTGTTAATTTTTTTTTTCCTATTAAAAAGTGATGAGTGTACAGTTCTAGAGAACACACTCTTGAAAGTCTTGATAGCTGAGACATGAGTCTTTTGTTTAATTTGCCAAAGGACAGAAGGGGATAGTGCATCAGTAATGCACAGTATGAGAGTTTTTGCTTTATTTAGATCAGTTTTTAAACAATTTTCCAGATTTTAATTTTTTTTCTGTTGGAAAACACAGGTCTCAGGTTACACTGTTATAATTTTTTTTCTCATGACTATCTGCAATTTCTTTGCAGATACCTTGCCTAAGTTAATGATCCAGCTACTAAGATTTGTTGGCTTTTATTTTCCCCTCCCTGTTTACATTTTGAATATGGTACCAGATCCAAGTCCAAGCCTGAACTCCATTCATTTTCTCATTGGGTTTTCTGTAGTGCTGTTAGTTACTACAGTATTTGTTCCCTTTTTGCTTGTCCTTATTGATAGACAGTGCCTAATTATGCAAAAAGGGAGACCCAGGCTGATTACAGGGGATAAAATTGTGAAAAATATGAAACTGCACTAACAACCATCCCAAACAGCTGTTTGAGAAGTCTTGTGTTTTAGACTAGTATGGAGCAAGTCAGCTGGAGTTGCTGTTGATGGAAGTTCTGTTCCTTTGGCAGACTTATTTTAATTATAGAGAAATTCTCTGTTCTCTGAGCACCAATTATGTGACACTGCCTAGTTACTATTGGGATGAACAACCCAAAGTGCCCCCTTCCTCTAAGTTTGAAGGAAATTTTATCAGATGAAGGATCTCTAAAGCCACATCACCTCTTCCTCTCACTCAGACACACACAGACTACCCTGCACTGTGAAATTCTTAGCTAAGACCTCGATGTCTTTGCCTCTCCCTCTCCTAAACAGTTTGAGAGTGATGACACACACTAGCTTCACTTCTCCCCTCTCTTCCCCCAGCTTTTAGCTATATCTGCAGTTTCCACCAAAAAAGTCTAATTAGCAGAATGAAATCACTTTCTGGATTTGAGGAAAGTTTTGTTCACTGAATTCACTGGTGACTGTTACCAATTACCTTTTGGCCTCTGATTGCTCCTGAGAGTGACTGAAGATATAATAGAGAACAAAATCTGCAATACTGAGGGTCTGTGCAAAATAATAGTCTGCAAGTTAGAATTGATTTTTGCATTCCAGGGGAATAATCAACCTGAACACAACTATCACAGTGATGACAGGCCATAGCTTACAACACTGCATAGCATATTTAAACATTCATCTATCTGCTTGTTCTGTTTCCCTGTGGGATCATAAGGTTGTTCCCCTAAAATTGTCACCACAAACCTCCTCAACTTTCTATTTATTGACCATGAATTGAGGACTTTACATAGAATAAATTATTTTTGCATTCATGTTGTTTAACCTTTTTTTCTTTTAAGCCCTACAGAACATCCCCAGCATGCTCTCTTCATTCAGTGTGCCCCTGCTCCAGGAGCATTTGATGCTGACAGCTTTCCTAGTTGCTCTGCACTACAGCTCCTAATCATTTTGTGACCAATTTTTAGTGAAAGAGCCTTTTTTCATTCCATGCTGGCCACTTTATATTATGCTATTTCTGAAAACAGAATATGGATTTCTGTATCTTACCAGGTTTTGCTTCTAAGGACAGGGTAACCACATTTATCTGGGCTGCCTGTTCCACTGTGCATTCACCCTTGCAGTAGAGAAGTTTCTTTTTCTTATATCTAAGTGGAATTTCGTGTTTCAACTTGTGTCTTTAGCCTTGTCACTGGCCACCACTGCCAAGAGCTTGGCTCTTTCTATTTCATCCCATCACAGCAAGGATTTATTCACATGGATCAGATTCCCTGGATCTTCTGCTGACTGAGCAGTCCCAGCCTCTTCCCAAATGACAGATGTTCCTAATTCTTAATCCTTTTTGTGTCCCTCTGCTGAATTTGCTCCACAATGTTTTTCTACTGAGGAGCCCAATGCTGGGCAAATCACCCTAGGTGTGGCCTTGCCTCTGCTTAGGAGAGGGAGAAGAAGGAACCTTTCCTCCTACCTGCTTTTTGGCCTTCTTTTCTGCAAGAACACAGTGCTACTCAACTTTTTGTTCAGGAGGAGCACTGAGTCCTTCTTGGCAGAGCTGCTTTCCAGCCAGCTGCCCTCTAGGGTATCCTGGCACCTTAGGTTATTCCTTATCCAATGCAAGATTTAGGGTTACCCTTTGAATTGCAGAGATTTTTCCAGCCTGCAGAGGTCCCTCTGGATATTGGTACAACCATCCTCCACTCTTCCCAGCTTTTTGTCAAGTTTAAACTTGCTGAAAGTGTACTCAGTCTTACTGTCCAGGTAACTGGTAAAGACATTACACAGTGTTGGACACAGCAGCAGCCCCTGGGATGTGCTGCATGGGATGGATGTGCAGCTGAGCTCTGATGTTGACAACCATCCCCTAAACCTGACAGTTCAGGCCATTTCCAGTCCACCTCACTCTCTGCTGATCTAGGTTGTTCCTCATCAGCTTCTTTATGAGGATCTTATGGAATAAAGTGTCAAGGACCTTCTTATAGTCAAGATAAACAATACCCACTGGTCTCTCTATATCTACAAAGCCAATCATCTCATCACAGGAAGCTTCCAGGTTGGTTAAATATGTTTTTTTCTTTATAACACCATGCTACTACTACCTTCTCATCCTTCCATACATATGGAGATGGTCTCCAGAATGGGTTCATTCCTTGCCTTCTTAGGGTTTGAGATGAGGCTTAGAGGCTTGTTCTTCCCTGAATCCTTAATCCTGAAGATAGGGGCAATACTTGCTTCTTCCAGTTCCCAGGAGTCTCTCCTGTGCATCTGTCAGGGCTGAGGAGCTGTTGTGTGTGTCCAGCTGGTTCAAGCCCTTCTTACCCTGATCAACCTCCAATGAGAGCAAATATTCCTTAGTTCAGACTTCTCAGGTTCTAGGACCCTGGGATTCCTGCAGGCTGCTCTTTCCAGCAAAACTGAGATAAAAGAAGGCATCAATCACCTCAGCCTTTTTCATGTCCTTTGTTTCCATGTCCCCCTCTTCTTCCTGGTTTTTCTCTTGCTGTTTGTGTATTTGTAGGAGTCCCTCTTGCTGCCCTTTGTATACCTTGTCAGACTGATTCCAGGTGGGCTTTGTTTTCCCTGCCTGCTCAGACTGACTCTACTGCTGCTGGCAGAGCAGAGACAGAGAGCAGGGAGCCCTTGGTAACCCAGTTTGGGTCCTTGAGAGAGACCAGAGCTCTGGGGGTCAGGCAGGGCAGGAGCCTGCAGAGCACTCTCACTTCTCTCCAGTGCTCCCAATTCCTGCCTGAAGATTAAAGAAAAACCCCCCATGCAGAAAACCTTTTCCCTTTGTGTTTAGTCTTTTAATTGAGCTGATTTTTGCCAAGTGTCACCCAGTAAGAAATGGACCAACTCCTCTTTGCTGCTGCAGGGCAGCCACAGTGTGAATGGTGTGGGGAAGAACATGACACAGGCAGTGGAGAATTTGAGGTATCTCTTAGAGTGGTTGCTTGGGAAGTTTGTTTTTATTCTGATTCTGTTGAGTGATAAGCATCTATCCCTTCAAGGGAAGAGCTCTACCTGACCTACCCTTTTTTTTTTTTTTTTTTCCTTTTGTCTCACATACATATGCATGTTTCTGAAACAAAAACAAAAACAAAAACCCAGATTAAATTGCTTCTAAAATGCCTGAAAAATAATTTTTTACAAACCTAGACACAGATAATACAATTCATGGTATAATTTTTCATTCTATTTACACTCTTTAACATTTCACTTCATATTCCATACCTTACATTGCACATTTATATTGCATTATAAATGTATTGCTGCCTTGCACAGAAATCCTGTTCTATTGCTCACTGTCTCACTGACATACTCCTCCCTGAGGAAAGCTTCTTTGTTCAAGTTGGCCTTTAATCAAGATTAACTTCAGTTTGTATGGTCAGGCATGAAGGAAACATTAGAGATTAGCAGAGCTTCTGGTACAGAAATTGTTTATGAGACTAAGACTGGTGGCAGAAAAACTATTTTTTTTGTCATATGTCTGATGCCTCAGATTGAGCTTAAGTACAAGTTTCTTTTTATTATTAATTACATTAGATGAATTATTTCTATAGTGCTGCTTAGGCAGTAAAAATACCATACAAAAATCAAGTCAGAATCTGGGTAAGACTTTTGCATATAAGTTTGTCACCTGCCTACTTAGATATGTAAATTGGGCACAATCAATACATTGTTATAATTCACAAGAATAGATATTTTACTCTTGGGTTTCTCATTGCATTAAAAGAGCAAGCAAACCACAGTCTGAAGTAAGTAAAGTGCAAATTTTGCATCATAACTGTTAAAACCAATTGTTAAAAATTGGTTCTAAAATAGCAAATGTCTGGGAATACTAAAAGTTTAAATAAGATAAGCTTCATGAATGTCTGCTGAAACTGTCACTGAAAGGATCAAAGTCCACATACTTAGATCTGTTATACTGATAACTACTCTGATTTAAATAGATTTATATTTTTGAGTTGCTTTGATGTTGGTAGAGTAGATTTACTTTATAGCAAAAAAGGAGCTAACCAGACTTTTCCACCTAGTTCATCAACTCCATGTCATTTTTGCTCCTAAATGGACACAGTTGAGACAATATAAGGCAGAGCCTCCTTCTGGAACTTCAAGTAAATTTGGTTTAATATAGACATGATGTTTAAAAGTAGAGGGAAGTTCTTAATTTCAGTGATCTCTAACTGATGGTAAGGCACAGGAGTAAGTTCAGAAGTAATGTTGGTCTGAACACAGATGACCAAATAAATGGGTGTCTGACTAATGGGCATGGGGGTTGAAAGCACAGGAAGGGCCATCCACTACCAGAAGGCCTAACAATGTGAGACAAGCTTCAAAAAAATTATATTTCCAAAAATAGTTAACATTTCTTTGAAAGGAATATTTACAATTTTTTTCTTTTCTCCTTTTGGTGAAATTTTGCTAGTCTTCTCCTAAATGGTTTGGTACATGGCAAATCAAAATTCTGTCTCATTCTGTAGATAAGCAGTCTTTAGCATGATATTTCCCAAAGTATAATATTTTATAAAAGGAAGTTATTTTTACAAGTTAGAATTTTAATTACCTGACTTTTGTGTCCATTCTTTCTACTCAAGAGCCCATCAAAATCTAGTCTTAGGAAGCATCAAGAGGAGCATCAGTAGTTATCAAAAAGCATTGGTTTGATCTAGTCTGTGTCTTTGCTGCTGCACTGGCTGTAGTGATAAATAGCACTGTACTTTGGAAGTGGAAGATCATAATTGATTGGACCTTTTTTCTGCATTTACCATGCTACTTCTTTCCCCTCTGGGGTTGTGCAGTTTAATTTGCCATTGATTCTTTAATGATTATAATGTCATAGAGAAGGCAGTGTTTATCTTCATTGTGCACTCTGGACAAAGCTTTGCATCTGAATTTTTTCTTGCACATTCTGGTGAAGGTCTGTGGCCATTTGATGCAGAGTGAGATGGGGTGTCTGTGGTGAGTGCATCTTCTGTCACTGGCAACATCTAATTAGTGCCAGTCTTTACTCTGAAGTATTAGTTTTGTAGGTCAGAGAATTGCATCTGAGTCTCTCTGGCTGCAGTACATTTCTGGTTTCTTCCATTGTTGTGTAGTGCCAGAATTGTGGCATGATGATGAAAAGAAAGATCTTGTTTAACTTTTGCTGGACTAAGCTTCTATCTGAAAGCTATTCTGATGACAAATCTTTCTATTTTCTGTCCCTGATCAGGCTACTCTTTCAGAAGCTCTGTATCCTAAATAGAATTAGCCTTCTATTCAGGATTGTATTCAAGGAACACCTACAGGATTTGTTTTTAAACTGTAGACTAAAAAGTGTTATTTTCATATTAAAATTATTTGGCTTTATGAAAGCTGCCTTCACTGAAATTTTCTGTAAGAATAATATTTTTAATGAGACAGGGATAATTTCAGGATTTAGAATGAAATATTACATTTATTTTTTATTAAAATAGAGTTGGATGGTGAGAAAAAAGAAAAAACTTAAAATTCTTCCTTTCCTGCCCTTCTTGCTTTTCCTAGGCTCAACCCCATCTCTTCATCCTCAACTCTTCTAACTCTCCTACCCCACCTTTCCCTGGAGTGGTGCAGGGGGATGGAGAACTGGAGATCACAGTCCATAAGAGCTTCTCTATGACTCTCCTTTTTCCTCCTCATACTTTCCCTCTGCTCCAGAGTGGTTAGCTCCCATGGGCTGTAATCATTGAGGATAAACTTGCTGCTGCATGAGCTGCAGCTTTCTCCAGGGAGCATTCACCTGGCTGGATACCTGCTCTCCATGGGATGCAGGCACCTGAAACACCTCTTCTCTCTCCTCCTTCTTCATCTCATATTGTAATGAAAAAGTAAATCTTGAAGTGAAAGTGTTATTTTTGTGGTTTTGTTTGAAGAAGCAAAATTAAAGGGCTGCATCCACAGCTTTGTGGGAGTCTGAAACCCCCCAAAATAGTGAATAGTTTTAGAGTAAACCAGTATTACTGTACAGAGAAAGAGATGGATATTCTAAGGGTCTGAGCCTGCAAATCCTCATTTCATAGCATGAATAGCATTTAGAGCAGCATGTAACACCTTGGCCATTAATTGTTGTTAACTCTGCCATTAGGAGCTGTCAAGCTGTTTGAAACAGAAGAGCAGCCATATGAGTGATAGGGGAAATTCAAAGAATGTGAATGGAAGGAACCTGGAGTTTTTGTGTGCAGTGTGGTTAAAATGAGAAAAAAAAAAAAAAAAAAAAAGTGGTAACATATTTTCTAGTACACAGGTAATTGTAATAGGAAATGGATTATTATTACTTCTAGTTGCTGAGACAGTAGAGGTGCAGGTACAACACAAAAAGAAAATTTAAAATGCAACGTGTGTAGGAGATTGAATCTGTTCATATTAAACTTATTTATGCGTTTTTGAACATCCAGAAGTGTCAGGTGGCACTGAAAGCTCCCAGTAGTCATGCAACACTTGAATCTGTAGTCATTAAATATGTATTAGGTTTACAGTGAAACTCCTCTGTCCCAACAGATTGAACAAGTGACTGGTTTCATTGTAGTATTCTTCACTCTTACAATTATGTCTGGTGGCATTTAGATAATACAGGATTCATCATCCAAACTGGTCATCTCATTAACTACAAGGAGGACAAGGAGAGTGAAATAAGAAGTGTAGTTATAAAGTTATCAAGGTCTAACATAATTATTTATTGCTGGAGTAGATTTTGGTGTGTCAATGTACATCAGACTTACAGTTGTTTGGTGGTCTCTAAATGTTGGTTAGAGTTTGGCACATCTCATAGCTTGACAGATACTTAGAAAAGTGTCTCTCTTGACCATCAAGATCTTGACATGAACCCCAGATAATATGGAATGTATGGAATGTTACATTCACATGCATTTGGGTTTGTATTGAGAGAAAGGACCTTTAAGAAAAACAAAACACTCAAAGAACTTTGCCCAAAATAATCCACCCAAAACAATAAATCAGATTTCAGATTGTGTGTATCTAATTATCTAAAAAAAACAACTTATTGCTTTTAGAAATCTTCTGAAATCATCTGAAAAACACCTTAGAGTAAAGGTGTTTGGAATAGGCTGAAAACAACACCTGAGGTCCAGGGAGGCCATGGGGTCTCTGTCTGGGGATATTCCAAACCCACCTGGATTCATTCCTGCCACCTGCTCCAGATAACCCTCCATTGGCAGGGAATTGGACTGGATGATCTTCAGGGGTCCCTTCCAACCCCAACAATTCCATGATTTCTGGACATATCTATAGTAAGCACTAACGTAGGTGAAGAGTAAACAAATCAGATTAATAGGAATTACTTTTAAGCACCTATAGAGCTGTGAATGCTTTTTAATCTACAGATCTAGTGGTCAGATGTGTCTAGAAGTCATATTTTGGATAAAAATATTTTGATTTTTTTTTAGTCAAAATATTGTTTTCCTTCATAAGATTCCATTTTCCTGTCAATCAGATGAAAGTTTTCTGCCCTTAAGAACATAGAAACTCACCAGAAAATTCCTTTAACTGCTCAAGTTATTACTGAGTAAAATTATCTCTAATCCTCTTTTAGCAAAACACAATTTCATAAGAGGACTAAAGTGAAGTTTTTAACCCTGCTTTCATAGCAAGTTGAATAACCTTAACAGTGTTTTCAACTTATGTAAGAGTTTAAGTATTTCCTTGCACTGAGATGGATTAAACATGCACTTAATTATCTTGCTGAAGTGATCAATTTCTTTAATAACTTAACCAAACAACATGCAGTGCTTTAAACACATCTGTGCACTATTGGGATCCTCGTGTCTCCCTTTAAAACATCTGGTTTGGGGTTGTCTGCTCTGCAAGCATAGCTCATATTCTGGTTGTGGTTTTGAGCTGCCTAACTGCTAGATAATTTAACATTATTTTAATAGCTAAAGCTGCATTGAAACCAGTATTCTTCACAGAATTACTCTGGACAAAAATATCTGGAAGTACCTCAATTTCTGAATGGTTCTTCTGTTCTTATTTCCATGGTGTGCTGCAGGTGACATTGACGTTAGCGCTGCCGAGCTGGTGTAATGCAAGGAGGGACACATCATGAAATGGAAACATTATCCTTTTCTGGCTGTAGTAGCTGTATTCAGCCTTTCCAGATGCCATCAGTTACTGGGCCAGCTCATTCCAGGTAGGTACCTTTTATTTAAACAGAAATGTTCATGGTTTGTTGCTGTCTGTGTGAGCGTGTGAATGAATGTACCTGGGTGTTAAAATGTGTGTGGAGTTAAAGCTGAGAGTGCATCTGTATAACACACAGAATTTGGTAATTTAATTGTTTTGTCTGTGCTGCAGTGATTGGGGTTTTCTTTGGCTGCCAATACAGAAAATGAGTGGCATGAAAATGTAAGAAGGTTAAGGTGGCTCTTGAAGCATTCCTTTGATTGGCATGGTCGGTGGGGGAAGACACAGAGTGCAGAAACAGACTTGAATATCAAAGAGAATTGGAAATCTGTAGAGAACCTTCCTGAAGAAAGAGCAAAATAGCAACTGGGGAGTGCTGAAATGCAGCGTTTCAGTGAGGCCCAGAGATCAGGGATTGTCCTGCTGCTTGCACATGGTAATTCTTCCCAGTGCAGAGAGGAGTAGTGTGTGTAAAAATGGCAAGATACTGTCCAGCTTTATAAGGAAGGTGTGATAAAATAGGGAATGTGTATCACTTCAGCAAATAGTGGATTTTTGTTCTGGTAACACAAAGGAAACAAAACGTTTTGTTTATATATTGGGGTTTTGTTTAAGAATAAATCTCTAAAAGCAGCTTCCAAGTAATTCTGAATAATTTTCAGTATTTGTAAAGAAAAATCTAAACAAACTTTGCTCAGTTCTGCTAATGATGTACAACCTTTCAGGAGAACACAATTACTATGTAGAAAAAAGTGGCACACTGGTTTTTACTGGTTGCTTTTTCTGCTTTCAATCTGAATAATAATTTAGAAGAATTTACTGGCTGAATTTCTAATTTGATTACATTGTGAATACAGAATATTCTGGCTGTTCAGTTCTCTTCCCCATATCTCTGGGCAACTATCTCAAATATAGACTACTGAATGAAAAGAGACAGGAAAAAGATTTCCTCAAGGATTTTTTCACCTGTGTTGAATGGTGGTTCACAGAAAATAAAATAAGGGAATTAATTGTTTTGTTGGGTTTTTTTTTCTCCTGGTTTTTGTTGGTTTCAAATGCAGAAAGACTCCAGAATAAAGGAAGATGTAAGTTAAAATTATCATTTTAAAAGTTTGACCTCAGACTTCAAACATAATCTCAAAGCAATTTACCTGTCACAAAGACATCTACTGCTCATTTTAAAAGGAATGCCTGCAGATCCAAATGTATTTGCATGACAGCTGCCTCCATCCACTTGCATTGGTTTCAATTTAGCCATAGTTTTCTAGCCTTTACTAAAAAGACTGTTTTCATTGTATTACTTTTTCCATCAAATTAGTTTCAGAATAAAATCACAGGTGGCATTTTGATTTTTGTCCCTGCTTTGTAATTTTCATCACAGACCTCAGACTTGAACCAAGAGATTACTGTACTTGGCCAGACATCAGCACGCTGAGCCTTGCTGGCAGGGTGCCAGGAGTGTGATTATCACAAAAGATCAAATAAAGCAGGATTATTTTTTTTCCCTTTAAGCAGTTCATCCCATTCATTTTGCTCTTTTCATGTCTATTCCTTACAAAGGCATGTCTCTTTTAATTTTTTTTTTCAATGTACAGAAAGAGAGAGAGCTGTGAAAAATCTCAGACTTTTTTCTTAATTTAATGAGGGAAAATGAAATAATGGTTCTTTAGAATTCTGCTGCAGCCATAAAAAAAATTTTTAAAAATCAATAGAGCAATAGGTAATAGTTTTTCCTGAGGATTGCTAAAAGCACTAAGCAGCTGAAATCTGTCACCTTAGTACTACTAAATTGTGATATTTTATTACAATTAAAAACATGCTCTGAAAATAACCAATTAAATGGAATTATTTTTAGATCACGATAATAGAAACCTTTAAAAAATTAAATGTTATGTTTTCAAACTCTCCAATTCTGTTTTACCTAAAAATTGAAATTCTTTCAGCCTTACTGGTAACATTGTTTTTCATATGAAATTAAAGTTATAAGAAATGAGTTAGAGCTTACCCTCAGATCTGAAATACACAGCTTCAGAAAAATGTGATGAATTTTAATAATGGTCTTATAACTTTGAAACATTTGTTGTAGTTTCTGCTGGAACCTCTCATGTATTCTTGTGGAGTCTCACTCTTTTGCATATGGGGTCCACAGGGAAGCACTGTCTCCCCCCTTTATTAAAATCATGGCTGAGCCTTTCATCTCATGTCATTACATCTTACCTCTAATTCACATATAAAATACACTCACAATTCCACTATGGCTGTCTCCTGAGGCACAAAGTATCTCTGCCTTGGCACATCTTTATTTAATCAGGGATTGAACATTATCTAGGAAAGATGTGATTTTTTTTTTTTTTTTTTCCCATGCCAGTTGCTCTGCATATTTAAAAGCTGAAAAACTTGAGAGCTGGTTTTAAAGTGCATTGATCTAAGAAAACATGGAATTAACTAATGCCATTTTATATTTTGATGCATATGTTGAGCTCTGTGTTTTCAGTTAAGTCTTTAAAGTGTTTTAAAGCCAACAGTTACTAGATTGTCAAAAAAAAAAAAAAAAAAAAAAAAAAATCAAAACTATACATGACATACAGAAAAATGTTATAATTTGAACTGATTTTTTTTTTTTTTTTACATCAATAACTGCAAGCTTACAAATTTTTGGACTGCTAATAAAGACAACAGTAGCATTCCTGCTGAATTTGGCTGGGTTTGGAACCTGGTTCTTTAGCAGTGAGTGGTGTGGAAGGTCTCTCCATCTGAACTGGAGCAGACTCCACTTGTGCTGTGTCATCAATCCTTGAGCTTCACAGAGACACCTACACAAAGAAAATCCTGTAAAAACATGGCAAGTTTGTCAGCAATGCTGAAAACAAAGAAAAGTTTTGTATGCTCCTGATAGATCATAATAGATTTTTGCAACACAATTCTCTGTAGGTCTTAGGAAGAGGAAGATGAGGGAATTACCTCTTTTGAACACAGATTTTTGAGAATTTTTGATGGCAGCTTTAAGACCTCTGCAATTTTCAATTACTGTGCATTGTTTCTCCAGAAAACAGGTTTCCATTAAGAGATGCATATACATAACATAGAATAAGATATATAAAGCATGCATAATGAAATATAAATTGGAGAAATTATTCATGGGAGTAAGAGTAAAAAAGCATAAAATAAACAACCCTCTTTGGCAGTCACAGAAGCTTACTGAAAAGGATTTATTCAGGATTTAACTTTTCCTGGGACAGAAAGTATTATTTTAAATTTCCTTTTCCCTAATATTTCCTGGCTTATTACTGAAACACTACAAGAAATAAATTCACAATCTTACCTTGTTTGCCTGTTGTCAACAGGAGACAGTTGTCCATAATGAATACACTTTCATTAGAGCTTTTGCCAAATCAATCATAATCCAGTAAAATAAGTAACTAAATTGTTTGCTATAATTTTATTTTAAGATCACTGTTAACTTTTTAGTACTCAAAACTTTGTCATTTGGCTAGAGAAAACAAGATTTGTATTTTTGACATATTTGTAACATCACTGAAGTTGTTCTCAGGATACTTAGGATTTATATATCTGACAAGAAATTCCACGTTCTTCTAATTTATTTGCAACCTGTGAAGGTACATTGAATAAAAGGCTCCTAGCACTGGAAGATCTTAATTTGCTTGTAATGTGCATTCAGGCATTTTTATGTACTTTTTAAGTGCCTGAATGGATTTTCAGTATTCAGACAGACAAAATAAATCTGTCAGTGACTGAACAAGGCATTGAATAGCTCAGATGAAAAATTTAGCTAATTTTGTTGTTATGCAGGCCTTTTTCTGAGAATGTTTAAGAAAGGAAATGTTCAAACTCAACCAACCCATGGATTATCTATTGGTTGTATTTTGGCATAGGCTGAGAGTCAAAGAGAATGGAAAACATAAATTTCTTGTAAGCCCCTGATCATGAAGATGTAAAGGAAGAGTGGAGACTCACTGAGCTAAGAAAGTGATCTTGGCACTTCTTGAAGAGTGGTGGATATGAATTTAAATTCCTTCAGTTGGGAGGTATTTGAGGATAATTTTCACCTTTTCTGAGTGAGTGATCCAACAGCAAAGCTCGTATTAAAAAAAAAAAAAGGCATGACATTTTGGTTTTTGTTGTAAGTTTGTATACTTTGAAATTAGTGATGTTGGTAACAATTGTGAGATGAGCCAGTAAGCCTTCCAAAGCTTGGTTTTTAGGTCACAGGGAAAATAGTGCAAAGGTCAGAAGCAAAAAAAGTCCAAAAAAAAACTTTGTACCAGAGAAGGTGCAGCTTTATCTGAGCTACAAATCCCAGAGCAATGTTAACTCTGAAGAATGAAGGATGCGATTTAAGAGAGTCAGATTTTTAAAAATAACTTCTCAAATTCCCATTTCTGTCCTGAATCTGAGCCCAAATGAAGATAACATTTATCTCTTTTTTTATTCAATACATACATTTGGATATGGGTGGAAGTGAGTAACCCAGATGTGGGAGCACCCATGGAATCAGGGAAATCATTAGGTTGGAAGGCACATGGCAGTCATTTATTCTGCACTGGATGCACTTTCTTTTCTTTTCCTTCCATGTGCACTCATGAATGACAGCAGCAGGGAGTGCAGCACCCCTTGCCCTGCTGGCTGTGCTCTCACTAAAGCATCCCTCTGTGTTGGTAGCCTCCTCTAGGTCAAGGGCACAGTTCCAGCTCAAATCCAGCTCACCAACCAGGCTCCCAGATCCATCCTGTCGTGCTCTTAACTTTCCATCACATAATTTGTACTGCAGAGATCACATTCATGGAGGATCTGTTCTGTCAACAGAATAGTGGCAAGAAATGCTGTGTTTTGGTGAAGGTTCTCTGGTAATTTTGTTTTCACAGGCTTTATGAAATGTCACTCTTGGCCATAAATTGCATTTTTATGATCCTAATTTAATATAACAGTGACAAATGCCTCTGTAAGTGATGTGTAGCAAGTGGTGATGATTTAATGTATTGCTTCCACGTGTAAGTGCCACCAAGTTTGTTGGTTGGGGAAGTCAAGGTCAATTTCAGGGAGAGAAGACAAACAGTTTAGGCCTTGCTGGGGTCAAGGAATGTATAGAAAGATGTACTTCTATCATGCACATCCACTTAACTTGAAACAGAAAATTTTTGTCAGTTCAGAAGTGAAAAAGTAAACCAAACCAAAACCCAAATCAAACATCCCTCACATTTTGGCTAGACTCTCCAAATATATATTTATTTTTTTTAGGATTTTATTTAGGCTCAGTAAACAAAAAGAAAGATAAGAAATTAGGATAAACTAGCATCTCTGCTCTGGTAAAAAACATGTTTGTGTTCATACCTGCTTCTTCCTTCTCTCCTATCCCTGCAAAATGCCTAGGACATCCTTAAACTTCTTGCAGAAAGATAGAACTACTACCTGAGATCATCTCATTTCACCACTGCTTTTTTTGTATGCCTTTGTAAATATGCATAATGACATACAATTATCAGTTAGTAGCTCTCAAGACTGGAAAGTCATCTTGCCTCATGGAACATTCAGCTTTCTTTGAAATATGTCATCCTTCCATGTAGAATATTTAAAAAATCTCCCAATATTCATGGACTAGTGCTAGATCCCATTATGTTGTGATACAATGTATTTGTTATCAAGGAAATATTATCATGTTTCCATGGTATGATCTTACCATGCATAATTTCCATTATGGCTATACAAATGAGATTACTTAATAGCACAAGAGATAATAATTTCTTGTTATCAGGAAATTAAAAGCTTGTAGTAAATCTTGTATAATATTTTTGCTTGATATACCACATAACAATCATGTAATTTTTTTAGTCATCCATCCCTGCTGATAGAAGTAAAAGCAAATAGCTGTGTTTTTCATTTGGAGTATTGTGGCCAAATTTTAAATACTTTCTGACTTGATTATATGTCACCTAATTTTTAAGGTTTTGTCATTTGCCCATCTTTATCAAAGTATTCAGATTTGTGTACTCAGATTTCACATTTGTGAGCTTTTTTTGTGTGACCTTAGGTTTCCCCTGCTGGGTGGTAGGTTTAGTTTTGTCTTGTTTTTTTATTTTTTATGTTTTTTTTTTTTTTTTTTTGTCCTGACTCCTCTCCCTGCTGGAGAGGACGACAAAGGTTTCTGATTCCTATTAGAAGAAATGTTCTGCCTGTGAAGAGGACATATATTAAAAGAGGAAAAAAAATCCCAGCACGTGCCTTGCCTGCCAGAGACTGTCACTGTGTACACTGAGGTCTTAATAAATAAAAAGATTGCCAGCTGTACTTCAATTCACAGCTTCTTTATTAGCCTTTAAAAAGAAATAAATAAAGCATGACGCTTTATTTAATTGTCTGAATAGATGGAGACAAACCAAGAGGCACAGTCAGCTGCAAGACACTTAATGAAGAAATCCCTATTTTTAATCTAGCTGTAGAAGACACAATTCTTGTGCTTTGATGATGTGGCCTTTGTGATGAACCTGGCTGGAAAACCACATGTGCTGCACTCTCTTCCTAATTAAGTCATCAAAATGCACGGGAGCAACCAGAGTGGTTGTGTAGAGCATGGGAGTAATTTTAGTTCCTCTATTGCTTGGTTAATAGAAAGTGGCACTGTTCTAGATTATGACTGATAGGGGTGAGATGCTACAGCTGCTGTCATTGTGCCTGTAGGTAGATGCTCTTATAAGATGTTTCTGTGTGTGTAAGAAGGAACACTTTGCTTTGTTTGTCTTTCTTTTCCCTTTAAAGGATGTGATTTCAGAGGCATTTCATCCTCCTTTTTTTTTTTTTTTTTTTTTTTTTCCTTGAGAAGCTAATGCTTGTGATTTTCCTCAAAATATACTAATATTCTACTAGTTTTGGATGCACTGATGGAATTCACCAAAACTGATCTCAAAATCAGGATTTGGGAAGGCTGCACACTAAGATGAGTTTTAAGACAAAAATTTCAATCACAATTATGAGGATATAAAAAAAGTTTGAGTATGTTTAATGAGGACATAATCAGTTTTTCTATATGGACTTGGTTGGCCACACCTACAGATTCTGTAAATGTGTAGACCAGAATTTGAGGTTTTTATGGGTAAATTTTTTGGTAAACACTCATTCTGTGTATCATAAATAGTTTTACTTCAAGCTCTTAACCTCTTGGAGACAAAAATATGTCAGTTATGAGAATGGCATTTTCAGGTTTGGCATACCTTTAGAATGCATATTTATATGCATAATAAACTTAGGTTGCAAGGCTTTCCAAGTTTACCTAGCTCTGTGACACAATTTGATAGCAAGGCTGCTGTACAGGTATTTGCACACTAGAATCTAAGAATAATACATTTGCTTAAATTCTTCTGTAAAAATGGTGTTTCATATGGAGAAACTGGCAAAAAATGCTCTGTCTATATTTGGAGATAATATAAATAGAATTTTCCCAATAAGTTGTTCTACCCATCTTAAAATTAACAAGAATAAATGTTTCTTTGTATAATTTTTCAATTACCCTGAGAATAATTTTCAGTTAGAAAAGTAGAGCACAAAATGACATAGTCTCTCTTGACTCTAATATTTATTTAGATGATCAATCTGTTAATGCTTCAAAGTAATTTCATGTCTTTAACATCAATTATAAAACTAATTTCAGTCATATCAGTAAAAGAATGTAACAATTTACAAGGGTGTTTTCACTTATGACTACTCAAGGGGTTACAGTAGACATATCTGCACTTGCTAATTTATTTTCAGTGCTGTGAAAGAGAGTGTCTAGAGATGCTTTATTAGATATTTTAATAAGTGTCAAACATATTTGCAAAACTCCTGCCCTGACAAAGGGTGATTTATATGCACCTGCATATGCAGAAAAAAAATCCTTTTGTCAGTCTGCCATCTTATTTTTGCATAAATGAAACAGGAAATTATGCCCTTTTGGCTAATCTGAATTTTAAATCAAAGTGAAATTGGTGAAAGAAACAAGTCCTATTTTAAGCTTATTTCTCAGCCTTAACTGTTGAGTTAGATTGACAATAACTTTATTCCAAGTGTTTATACTGTGATGGTATTATCAGTGCAGCATTGTGCAACTAACTATTGCTGCATCTTCTTTATTCCAACCATTTTTAATGCATTTTATAAATGTTCATGAAAATCCTCTAAAAGTAAATGCTTAATAATTGCCACATATTATTTTTGACCCAGAAGAAAACTTGCATATAGCCCATATTCAGAGGAGTCAACACATTGCATTTGATAAATTTAGCATTATAAGGCTGTAGGTGCTGTGAGTTTCAATGAGTTTCTATTTTTAGAGTTTTCCTACATTAATTATTGTATATAAATGGCTAAAAATAGCAATTCATATATTCAATGAATTACAATATTATTATTATATGTGTTCTGTGTAAAAGTTAATGCTAAACCAGTCAGTCCCCTTTCCTCTGCTGCATGAAAACAAAGAACACCTATCCTTTACAAATGTGTTTTGCTCAAGGCATTGTTAGAGGCTACCACAAAGATAAAAGAACCCTTAAAAGTGCTGGGAAGCACATCTGGTTACCCATTTGCTGTTAAGTTCCCGTGTTTTGACTATGCTTTAATTACATTTTGAGTATGGTTTTTTTCTTTGTGTTTGGTTGTTGTTTTGTTTTTTGTTGTGGGGGCTTTTTGTGGTTTTTTTTTTTTTGTTTTTTTTTTTTTAATCCTCTCAGCAGTATTGCCCTAAAGGTGAAATTTAATTATGTTATTTAGAATTTGGTATTTAAATCAGATCATAAATGACTGAGGTTTTAAGGCTACTTCATTTTGACACACAGGCGGCCACCAAGGTCACACTTTTAATATATGAAAATAAAAAGGCAGTTTATGGTAAGCAACAAAAGGATGTTTGTGGTTTTTTCTTCCTTTCTCTCTGTCTTGCAAAATGGATCATCTGTGCCCTTCAGGATTGCATTCACATGCAGTACTCACAGTAAGATCAAACAATTTCCAGTTCTCCTTAGGTCCATCTGGCACTTAAAAATAGAGATGAAAATTTAAATGTTCTAGTCATGTGTAGTACCATGTCAGGAAATATGCTTTGTTATATTCACTGATCACTTCTGCTTTTTGAAGATATTTAATATGTAAGTGTGTTGTCTTTGAGTGCATGTTACTGAAAATGTCTGGGACAGGTTAACTTTGAAATTTGATGCACACTTAGACCTCTTTGCTTGTTGATCTGTAGCACAAGAAGCATCTTGATTTTGAAGGATGTGGTGCCCATGACCACCTCTGCTCATCAGTTTCCATCATCTCTTTTTGCCTCCTCTCTTAAACACATCTTTGCTCATGAATGGGAGCTGATCTGCTGGGTTTTATCTGCCTCTGAAATCAGGACTGGCCATTGTGCTGATTCAGAATTGAAGTTTAAACGTGTTAGAATTTTAGCCTTCTAAATAGCCTAAGCAAATTTTTAGATTTGTTTACAATTTGCAGCCTGAATTAGCCATGATTTGCTTTCCTGCAGATGTCATGTTTACATCAGCCACCTTGCACAAGGAAGGTAGCATCTGTTTTTAAATTTCAGCTCTTTGGTGGCCTGTTTCTGAAATAACCCTTGTGGAGGGCTTCTGGTTTTAAGTTGGAGCTGTTGCAGTAATAAAACTTCTTAGGCAATAACTTTGTTTTAGGACTTGAGATGAAGAAGGTAATTTGGATTGGTCTCATAAGTTAATCATGGCAATCTGACATACTGATCACAACCGCTGTCTGAATTTAATTATTAACTTTCTAAATATACAGACAATTCTGAATTTGAACTAAAATGCATGAAACTTACAGCAGGGAAGAGGAAAATGATTACTGCCTACCTGATTTATTTTCCATCCCTTTAAAGTACTTTTTTTAAATGAAATTTCTGTGTCCTTGAAAGTGCTTGCTACATGGAGGTCAAAATGTTACCTTAGGTTCAGCTCTTTCTAGCATTCATACAGCTTTCCTAAATTGAGCTCCCTGCTGTCATGGCTAGATTACTTCTGGGACCTGAGTGAGCTTATTTAAAGCTGGCCTGGCACCTCAACTATACATTGCAGTCTCTGTTCTGTCACTGTCTGCTGCCTTTATTTCACAGAGCTGCTTTTCATGCAGGGCTCTGGTGTTTTCTCCTATTGTAGACCTTTTAGAAGTTATAATACAGGCTGTAAATGAAATTGGCTTCTGATTCCTTATTTCCCCCCTGCCATAAATATTCTATTATAAAGGGATTTTGTCTCCCATGGCTTTTGAAAGGCTGTGCAGAGGGGTTTTTAAACATTTTAAGTTGTGTGTGCTTTAGCAGGGAAGTCAGCATCCTCTAGTATTTCAAAGAACCTCTAGTACAGTGAGAAAAAGGATGGTCTGAGGTCAGTAGTAGCTTATGAAGGTATTCAGTCAGTGTCAAGTCTGACTTTGACTCTGAGTTTGAAATATTTAACCTTTCTATTATTGCAGAAACTCCAATCAATCTGTGTTGCAGTCACCTTGTGAGAAATAACTGAAATCCCTTAATCAGCATTTGCAGAGAAGTCTTTTGGGCTAATTCAGAAATAAACCAACTAGTCTACCCTCTTAAAAAAAAAAAAAAAAAAAAAAAAAAAAACACTAAAAGAATATACGATGTATACATCTATAGTAATAATATGTCTGAAATTCTTAAAAGCACATTTTTCCTTTGTGTTTTGAATCTGAAGGAAGGCCTAGAGTAAAACTCTTCTATTCTCCCCAGTTGTGTAAAATCCTTATTCTGACAGCTGATGGCATAAACATTCATATAAGTCACTAAGTATAAGCAATATTTTAATACTATACTAAAGGGCCATAGTACACATTAAAACTTAGAAATAAATTTACTTCTGCCAAAATGAGGAATTAAGTTGTCTGAGTCATCTTCTTTTGAAGCCTTTGTCTTGCCTCCTATTTTAATGTCTCCATTCAGCCTCATAAAGGTACATCCTGTTTTATTTCCCAGCTGTAAAAATGAAATTTTAAAGTTGCTGAATTTTCACTGCAGAATTCTTCATTCCTACCTTGTGTGTATTTCCTTATGTTCGCTTTATCCCACATTTATCTACAGAAATATTTATCTTTATATTTTAGCCTGTTTATGTCACTAAAATATGCAGGACTAGCATAATATTTTTATCAAGTGCAAATATCTTTTAATTTTTTTTTCCTGTTTAGTTCCATTCATACAATAAAGTTCTCTATCACTTGGAAAGTCTATTTCACTCTTCATTAATGATAAAGTAATGAACCCTGTATTGATAGCTCCCTTTATTAGGACTTATCATTTGACTAGTTTGATTTAGATTGAAATTTTCTGTGTTTCTAGGTGAAACAAATTCATGTTTATTTAACAAGGTTGTTGGGTTTTGTGAGGCCTTTAGTTTGTTTATTTGTTTTCCAAAAAAGTACAGATAAAAGAACTCTTTTACATCCTTACAACTTTGGTGCAAGAACTTAAAACTGGCCATGGAGTTTGCTTGATGTGTTCTTGTCAGTTCTTAGAAAATTCACTATAAATGTGCTCCAGTTGTAGATGCCCAGGAATTCTCATGTTCTTCATGTTGTATTTGATATATTGGTGGAATTTGAAAAAAGGTTTTGTGTTCTTAGATTAGAAAGAGAAAATCTTGTTAATCCTATGACCTGAAGAACAGGAGTTGGACTTTGCTAAAGTCATCAGGAAGATTATCCAATATCTTGTTTTTTAAGGTGATGCCAAATAAATTTCCAGGAGGGAGGTGCTGAATGGAAGAGCCAGTCTCTTGAAATCAATGTGGAAAAGTCGGAGGATGGTTGTATTAAAGGATTAGGAAAACAGAATATGCTGTGTCAGCTGAATACATCTGTGCTCAAAGCCTGTTTGCTTCATGTCATTATCCTGTTTAGTATGACATGAGTTAGCATTTCATGCTCTCAGCTCTGTGTCCATACTATCAAAACTCCTGCTGCAGATATATTAATGTGCACTTTGATATTTTGTGTGTGATTTAGTTTATCTGATAGTAGTGTGCTGCAGGCTAATAAATTTTGCCCCTCTTCTCTCATTTTCTTTAATTCTTCCTTCACGAGTCTTGGAATCTGCTGGCCAATTTTTTTGGATGTAACAGGAAAAGAAAATTTGAAGGGATGAGACATTCACAGAATTGGGCTATGTAGAGGGGGATGTAGACAGAGTGCAGCAGAAAAGAGTCACAGCTGAGAAGATTTCAGGGGGTATTCCATGAAGAGCTGGGAATATCATGTTGGGAGAATGTAAGAGGAGAGAAGGCTGTGCTTTGTTTGATTTATGGCTGATGGAACAACATATTTTTCTACAATTTCCCCCCCATCTTTGAGTGCTGAGTGCTCCTGAACTGCTGTCAGGGTAATAGGAAAAAGAACTGCTGATTTTACCATGCCTGTCCTGTTTCCTGTGCAGCCAGAGAAAACTGGAGCCCATCCATACATCTGCCACAGGTTTCCCAAGTGCTGCTGCACAAAACACCTCAAACAAATTGCCAACTCACAGACATTAATAGTCAACATCTCATGGCTTATCTAATTTGACTCCCATGAACACATTTTCCAACAGGTCTGAGCATTTGCCATTAGAATTATGGATAATCAGATTTTTCACCACGAAATAAGCTTGTTAAGGTGTGAAATATTCTTTAAATATGAGACCTTCCATGCCTCAGTTTATCTGTGCAGTATTGGTAGAAACTCATGGTGTTATGGGTTTTAGTACCCTATACTTTCCATTTCTGTCTAAGGGAATAAATAATATTTTACATGGGGAAAGTTATGAAGTTCACACGCTTTGAGAGTATAGTATACAGTGACAATGTTAAAATAATGCAATAAAAAATTCTCTTATGTTGTTTGATATTTTTCCATATTTATTAATATTTTTTACAGATTTTAGGAGCTAAAAAACCAATAGGGGTTTACTGAAAATTAAGCTTCAATTTTGCTCTATGCAGAACACTGAATGTTACTGCTCAAAACCAGTGGCCTAACAGCACTGTTACTTTTATCTACAAACTTAAGAAATACTGAAATTTTTGCAAAAAAAAAAATTTTTTTTGAGCAACATCTTAACCAGGAAATCTCATTGTTTTGTAGCACCACGCAAGGTTGCAATAAATTGTTAGGACCTGTCAAATATGCAGATTTTCCATCTCTGTGGTGACACTTGATGATCCTTATCCATCTAACCAGCATCACAGATGTGTATGTGATGATGTAGATACTTGCATCTGAACAGATCCCTGAGGCTCTACATAATTTATACCAAATAAAATGAGGTGATTCAGAGTAGAATTAAGGCATTTTAGGTGCACTGATAAAGGTTACCCTCTCTAGTTGTCTGTTTTCTCCCTCAGCTGAACTAAAGACTGTGGGTTTACCTTTGGTCAGATAAATCCCATCACTGGAGTCTGTTAATTCTCCTCTGACAACAGAACAGCCTCTAGACTAAACAGTGGATATGCTGTCCTGTGTCATGCACATATTTGTCCTGTAATTATCCAAATGAAGGGTCAAGGCAAAGTGTAATATGGCTGTGCTGTAGTCTGCATGTCCCTGTTTTCTTTCCAGGAAAACCAAAGTGTAGGAGACAGGCCCTTGGTGCTTGCCTGAAGCTGAGCTCAGTCTGAGGATGTACTGCTAAACCTTATTTTGTTGTAGCATAGAAGTCTTTAGTTTTTAAATGTGAGAACTCTTTCATTGTCAAGCTAAGAGAGCTAAAGGTGATATATTATAAGAAAAGTGTTTTTTCTAACCTATTCTGGCAGCAGCTCCACGTTATGCAGAATGCTTGTAGCACAAGTGCAAAGAATGGAAATATTAGGGATTCATCAGCATTTCCAAAGGTAAGCAAGGCTGTGGCAACACCTGATATATTTCCATGGCATCTTTGGAACATGGTGCACTAAGAAATGAGAAAATTTGGAAGCCTATGTGAAGTTTTCAGCACCCTTGCATCCTCTCGGAAGGGACTCTGGAGTGAGTCTGCTGAAAAGCTTGAATCATGAGTCACAAGATTCAGCTGGGTGAGAGAATCTTGGATCTCAGAAGAGGAAAGAGAGTTGTACCTGGAGCTTTAAGTCTGGCACAGTGCCTGAAAGTTAACCAGACTCAGGAGACAAAAGCTCAGCTGTGTAAAGCTCAAGGAAATAAGTCAGGGAGTAGTTATGAGGGCCTGAATTAATTCCAGATTATGTTAAGTGGAGGCATCTGAGTTAGGGCACCCCTGCAGCCAAGGTGGAAGTGGGCTGAATTATTGCTTGACTACCTGTGTCTCACCAATGGCTGTAGGAGGAAACAGAAATGGTATGGGTGAGTGTCTGATTTTGGATCAAATCTATTGAATCCTTTGTTTTCTTATGTAGATACTCATGAGACTGAGGAAATAATTCAGCCACACTCTCCAGGCTAAAACCTTCATTCTTATTTTCTACTGAAACCTGTATGCTGCATAAGAAACAGCACCAACCTTGTGAAAGAGCCTTGACATCACTTGCTCTAATGTGGGATACAGCAATTCTTTTCACTCTCTTCAGACCCCTGAGCTTCTCCAGGTGTCAGGCTCTGAGGACAATCCACAAATGTCTTATTCTATTTTTATCCCAGAATGTGTCTGTAGTGAAAGAGCATTAGATTAAATTGCAAGCTATTACTTCTTGGGACTACATTTCTACTCCTCTAGGAATTTAAAAAAAAAATTGCTTAAGAATGTAGTTTAAGAGAACATAGGAACCATCAGAGAAACTAATTTATTACCAGGCTTTGCTTCAAATAAAATAGGCTCACAGTTTTGTAGAAAATAACAAAATGAAGTATTGCAGCTAAGTATTGTGAACAATCTTCAGGCTTTGCACTGGAAGAGATATTAAGCCATGTGAATGCACTTTACATCTAGACAATAAAAAGAATGAAAAGAAACTAATGTTTTGCATATAATTAGTTTGCTGACTTCTAAACCTTGAATTTCACTTTATAATTGCTCTTTAAATAAAAAAAAATCCCAAACACCATAAACCTGTTTGTGATAATGTAGTTCTGTAGAAGGCCTGTAAAAAAATATTGAGGTTGAAATAATCTATTTAGAAAGTTGCTTGACCTTTTCTGCTCCAAAATACCATAACAATAAAATTGTGAAATCCTTGTCATGGGCCAGGGGAACAGAACACTGCAGAACTTAGAACCAAGCTTTCCTGTTAGAATGTATGCATTTGGCAAGTTAATAATTTGGTGGGATTTTTTTCTGCATGTTAGTTAAAAAAGATAATCTGAATATTTAATTTTCAAATGTAATTTAAAATTTTGTTTTATGCTGCAGTTCTTTTAATCACTGGTGTTTTAAGATGTAAAAGAGAGTACACAAAAATAGGTTTGGGCATGCCTGCTTATATCAAGACTTGCTCCAGGGAATTATTTCAAAAAAGGCATGGAAAAATGGATTTTATAATAATTAGAACTAACATAACTAATTTAAAACTATTTAATTGAACTAATTTAAATTTAAATTGAGAAAGAATACATAGGAAGTACTTCATTTTACATGCAGCTTGTAATTCAAATGTCAATCTATTCATTTCACAAGCATGAAAGTAAACCTTCACATTCCAACTTTACAGGCACATCCCAATTCCCTAATTTATAGCACATGCAGATAGTATTTGAATAATTTTGCATATAGGTATTTTATTCCCACAACTTTTTTTTTTTTTTTTTTTATGTCATGCTTTTTTATATCTATCTTACACTCCAAACCATACCTGAAAGTATTTAGATCTTATCAAAGTTTCTCAGGATTTTTTACATGAATTATCAAAGGCTTGTGACATTTATAAACCCCAGACTGGCTCACTGATGTGAAATGGAATGTAGAAATTTAATGTTTTCCATACTTGTCTCTGTAAATATTTGGTGTTCTTTGGAGTCTAAAATTATTCAGGGATTTAACCCTGGAATTATTGTTGGACCTAGAGAGAACACAGTCCTTTACAATTAATTGCTACTCATAAATTGAACTTATCTTCTGATTAATGACTCAGCGTGTTGATGTTAGTGTTTTATTGCTCTGCATTTTTACATGGTTTGTGAATTATAGATGTAGTTATCATCCAATGTTGCAAACATAGTAAAAATATACATATTATTATTGCTGTGCTTTTGATGCTGTTTATTACCCAGACTTCTGCATGAAAGATTTTATTTCTCTATTATTAAAAGCCTCTTTAATTTGCACATAGAGAAGTCATTGCCTCAGCATGGCTCAGAGGTAATTTCCATGTTAGGGCTATAATTCAGTGTAGTTGTTTGCTATAGCAGTGAGCATCCTTACCTAAGGATAAGAAATGCCAAATTACCTTCTGATTTCTGAAAATTATATTGCACAAGTGAACCATCAAATTTTAAACTCTCTTGTGAATAATGAAGCAGTGATTCCAGTTTACATCCTGATAATGGAAAGGAGATGGTATTCATTTCAGACAACCTGCCATTTTTTTTATTACTCAAGTGCTATTTTCCTCTAATGCTTTTGGCTTTTGAGTATTGTTTTTGGGGTACTGAATACTGTTTTTGCTGAGCTATTAATAACTTTGCAAGACTGAAATTTTTACAGCCACATATCTAATTTTTATTATGAGCTGAGTAAATTTTGAGAGAGGAGAATTTTTGTTCTTGCTGTGTCTAAGTCTTTGATATAGCATGAATTGAAAGGAAGAGCCCTACTCTCTCTGAAGGCAATGAGCAGAGAAAATGCTTGCATTTGGGAGATACTTGTTAAGGGTGAGGGAAATTGCTAGATAAATAGCTCAGAGGTTTTCGATAAGCACATCTGTGAAATTAAAGAAATGCAGTAAAAGAAAGAAGAGAGAATAGAAGGTAGAAGTCCTACAAGTTGTATCCTTACAGCAATATTTGGGGCACATGCTCACTAGCTGTTAAAATTTAGAGTGAGCAGCCTGAGAACTAACATGAGACTTAGAGCTGTAGCCCAAAGGTGAGAGAAAAGGAGAAAGGAGCCCCGGGAATAACACATTCACTTTCTAAAAGAAAAGTGAAGTAACAAAGAACATTTGACTAAAGGATTCAGCTCTGTGTGGTGACATGTCTGGTGACATGAATTAACCTCCCATATGCCACTCAGAGAGATTTTTTTTAGCACTCACAGTGCAATTCAAATGTGTCAGGCAGCCACTGAGTCTTTTTCAGAAGTCACTATAGTCACTCTATCTTTTTAATACTTTTATATCAAAGCACATCAGTAGCCCAGGCAACTACTGTGTTTTCAGGCAAGTGTGCAAGAAATGTGCTTCTAACTGGATTCCTCAGAAAGTTATTTTATTAATAAGTTTATCTGAATTTTTATGAATTCGGAATAATAAATTGTGTATTGTCTCAATTACTGCAGGAATAAGCAATAAAGAAGTTTCTAAAAATATTTTTAAAAGCTAGGAGTTAATGTTTGCTGCTGAAACTACAGAGCTGTAGCATAAAGCCAGCTCAAGGAGGTGCAAGATGATGAATGCATATTACTATATTTTATCACTGTAAAAGAAGATCTATGAGTTTTATGCCAGGGTCTGACATAGGGAAACATCCCATAATCAAGGGATTCTTACTTAGAACAAATAAATAAACTGATTGGTTGCAAGAAAGTCAGATATAATTTCAAAATAGTTTTTTTTGTTGTTGTGATTTTTCTTTCAGATGCAGTGATGCTACCTTTATGATAATGTTATGTTGAGAAACACTTTGAATAGACTAAATAGTATTGAAAAATTAACATGAGATATAGGAATAGAAAAAATAGGGTTGATTGTACTAAAAATTGTGCTTTTCTAACCACATGAAAATCACTTTTAACAGAGAGCACAAAGAAAGGTCCCTTCTTACTACTCAGAATTAACACAAAATTAGTTGCCCTTGATCAGGGCACTGTTCAGAAATGCAGATTCACTCCCCTGAGTCACTCTTCTCAGGGCACTGAAAGAATCACAGGGTGATAGATGTCTTGTAGTGTTTTCCACATCTAGGGACTGAATTTCGTTGGAATTAAAATAATTTCATGCTGAGTTTATCTTCTGAAAATCAACAATGTGGAAACTTTTGAAAATTCATAAACAAGCTAATGTGTTTTAATCTATCCTACACGAAATATTCTCCTAACCTTTACCTGGCTATATTTTTTAAGGAATAGAGTCAGCAATGAGGAAGACTTCTGGATTAGAAAATGAGTACAATAAGAATCCAGCCTGAGCTCAGCTCTTTGATTTCTCAGTGATGAACACTGAAATTCACCATCTGAAATGAAGAGCCTCACTAAATGTGAAATTCTTTTTTCCCCAGCTGAATTTCTGTAAGCTTATGCCAATATTGGCTTCCAGGGTAGCTCAGATTTTACAGCATGACTCAGAAGGATGTTCTCTAGAAGTTTCCTGAGCTTTTCACTTAAACCACAACTTTATAAGCTGAAATTTCCTGATAGTCTCTGAAACAAGGAGGAAACCTCAATAAAAAGCTCATTTAAAAGATACTGGACAGTGGGATGAACATTTTGGGTTTTATAGAAACTAAATCAGCTCAGACTGGGGAGTTGCCAGGTGTGATTGTAGTTGTATTAACAGAGAAAGTGCTTTCTCTCCTTGTAAATGCAGAGAGGGATAAAGAGGGGTGGGGAAGCAACAAAGAAAGGTGTTTTATCTGAGAGGAAATACAGTGTAGTGGGAAGGTATAAACATAAAGATTCAGAGAAGGCAGTGAAGTAGTTACAGGTAGGAACAAAGTAATCTTGCTCACTTGAGCCAAAAGCAGGAAATACTTGGATATGAGAAAGTGAGGTGTGAAAAATATGAGAACAGACCATCAATTACTTTCATATATCTATTTCTAAAGTTGTCATTAGTATGTATTCTATATAGTTTTAAAAAAATGTATTTTATTGCCCATCTATCAATTCAGAATGTGTTTCATCGTGATTCCTGTTAATTAATACTACCCTGACACACATTTTTCAATCAAGCAACTGATGCCAGTCTGCAGACTAAGCTATTTAATTACTTTGGTTAAAGGTGGAAATTTGGCATAGTTTAAAATGTTCCAGCATTCAGCTTTAAGTTCTTATCCTTGTATCCATTCAGTGCACCAGATCAATGTGAAGTCACCATATGAAAGGAAATCTCCTGAAATACATTAAAACATTCTTTATCTTATCTTAATATTTAAATTTCCCCCTCACCCTAGAAGATATCAAAACATAGTCAAGTGACAAGACATTCACAGAATGTCCTGTCCGTAGAACAATCCTTCTGTTCAGGTAAAATTCTAGGTACTTTAATGCATCTGTAACATAAATCAGAACGTGGTACCCAGTACCACCAGGTTTTTGAGGAAATTCTGGTTGCTTCAGGCTTCATTAAAGCAGTGTGGTGTGTGTGTGTGTGTGTTTGTGTACACATTTGTACCAGTAATTCTGGGCACCCAGGAGCTGGGCTGGTTTTGGTAAGGAACCAAGACTATGCCTGTTGACATCACCAGCTTGTAGGCAGAGTGGACAGACACAGGGATGTGGAATAGCTCAGGCTGGAACAGCCTTGGGAGGTCACTGATCAAACAGGGGCAGCCCCCAGGTCAGACAAACCTTCCAGTCACTTCTTGGGAATGTCCAGACTCAGTTTGCACAACTTGTCTAAAAAGCCATCTCCAAAGTTTGACTGTCTTCACAGGGAAAAGCTTTTTCTTCCTGTCCAAACATCTTTCTTTTCAGTTTTATGTTTGTTATTTTCATTTTCCCATCACTGCAAAGTGCTTCCCTCCTTTTCAATACATCCTGACTTGTTTAGTGGACCAGCATGATAATGTAGGTTAGCCAGTAATGTCAGAAAAATGTTCTGTAGCTTTAACAAGAATCAACTGAATACCTTTACTGATAATTCTTTATAATATTTTAACAGAAGTTTCTAACATGGCTTATCTGCATGTACTTAGTGGTCACACAGTCTTTCCAATGTAGGACTGTCATACAGCAGAAAGATAATGACACTTTGCTAGTAATTAACCCATATATTTAATGAAAGACATGTACAATATGCTTAGATGCCAGTCATATTGAGAAGTACTGAACTGTGTCAATTCTTGTTATTTTTTTCATTAAAATTAAGAGGACATAGAATTACTTCTCAGCTACTATGACCCACTTTCTAATTTTCATGCTGTGAAATTAATTGGGTGAAGTACTACCTCTTTCCATTTACCTCTGGCCTATGCAATGTGCAGGGTGGGGAAATGTTGATGGGATAGGCTCTTTCATCTGTTTCTTTTAATTCTAGACTAAAAGCAGATTTCAAGTGAAAGATGGATTGTACTCACAGGAGGCTGTGTCTGTGATTGGAAAAGTAAATTTCTTTTCTGCCATGTCAGGTGTTTGTATGTCACATTGCAAATTCATTTGTAGTAACTTCTAAAAAACTTTTAATAATTATTTGGGATTCCATGTAGCTATGTTTAATACTTATTGTGTTGCTACTGGTTCTACTTCCTGGGGGAGTTTATGAGCAGAGAACAGATTGGAACTCCATGTGAATATCTGTGTTTAATATCTGCATTATCTGTAGTCAGTGTATGTAGTGATTCAGATTCCAGATTTAAGCCTGTATATTTAGGGAGCAATGAACAAGTGCTAGCAAAATCTATTTAAAAGATTAGCAAGATCTGAAAAGCTGAGATGGTTTTGCATATTCTTTTGGGGATGCATTCAGGTGTACAAAATTACTGGTGTGGATAAATCACCCAGGAAAATTCATAAAATTGCTGGGATGCATAATGAGTGTTTTTCTCTACAAATGTGAGATGTGATATAAGATGTCATACTAGATTATTTTAAATGAACTGTCAAATGCAAGTTAGTTCAGTGCTTTCTGGTTTTAATGAATTTTGAATACCAAGCAAAGGAGACTCTAATAGTGGAATAAGGAAAACATCATAGAAAGTCTTCCACAAATGACATTCAAAGCCTCCTCATATACATACAAAAATGCCTATGATAACTAAAAACCTCAAATGTTCAATGCAGTGGGAAAAAACCAATGGATTCAATGCATTTTGGAAGTATCTATTACATTTCTTAAAAATATATTAAAAATAGTATTCTTACTTTCAGATGGAAGTGAGGTTTTCAGGGCAGTTTGTTTTTGGTGTTTTTCTTTTTGTTTGTTTTTTGGGGTTTTTTTTGTTTTGTTTTTGTGTGTGTGGTGGGTTTTTTTTTTTTTTAGTCACTGAACAGGGAAGGTATCTGCCATCCTGGTCATGGCTTATTTATGTCAGTGTAGGGTATGTCATGTGCTAGTGTGAGAGTTAGGATATGTGGACAGCAGGTAGATTGTAAAAGTCTAGACCTTTACTGCTCTCAGAGGTAAAAAAGGCAGTAATACTGCAGGTAAAATATATTCTTTCTTCTGATTCCTCTTGCAAAAGAGTTGAGAAGGATGGACAGGTAAAACAAGAAAAGCATGAAGATGGGACCAGCAGTATAGAACTTTACCTCTTCACCTGAAGCAGTTTAAAACCTGCAGTATATATGAGCTTATTAAATGGACCACTTTGTAATGTGGCAAACCTTCCTTACTACCCCTGCACTTGGGTGAAGGTAGAAATTAGCTATGAAGCTCCAGGTACCTTCATTTTGATGTTAGACCCAGCCTCAGCAAGAAAATAAGAAAAAAGAATCTCCATTTTTATCCCAGTACTTACTCTAAATAGTTATCATTTGAAAGTCTCATGGCTATCCAAATAAAAGCCAAAGAGAGGGAAATCTCTTCTGTGGTAGATTAATTTTGTCAATATATTAAAATGAAAGGGTCAGTAATATCATATATAAGTATTTACATACTCTTGAAAGCTGCTGCAGAATGATTCAGATTGTTTTTAATAGCCAGATATTGAAGCTGGATTTGCTCTCATTCTAAAGGGATACAGATGAAATATGATTCACAATGAGTGTAACTCTTCTAAAACATTTGGCAAGGCATTAAAAGAGGAAAAGTAAGTGCCACAACACTGAGAAATTAACCCAGTTCTTTACCATGGTGATGTATTGCGATTTGCAGCAGTCATTTTAGTCATTACTTTTGACATGGAGATTTCATTTCTGTATCTGATGGGTATAAAATATTTTGGGGATTTATGTGTGGATTTTTTTGTAGCTTACCCCATAATAGCTACCAAAAAATGCACACAGTAAGGGTTAAGTTTGTTAAATATCCCTTTGTGAACAGTACCAGCCCTATCCAGAAGTTACCTCTTTTAGCTGTTGATTTTGTTGTAGAAGGCAGCTGGACACCAGTGTAGAATGTTATAGGATGATGTTGAAGAGATCTTAGCAAAAGAATGAAAACAGGGGTAAGGAAAAGAGCTGCAAAATAAAGAACTATAGTCTCCAGGCAGAGTCAAGTCAGGAATGAGAAGACAAAAATAAAAGGTTTCTCTTGAGGGAGGTCACCAGCAGAGTCACACCTGGGTTATTCAACATTTTCATCAGTAAAGTTAGTAAAAACTGGGGGTGTGTGAACAGACAGAATTTACTGGTGACACCAAGTTTTTCAAGGTAATAGGAACAAAGGCTGAGTGTGATGAAGAGAGGAATGATATTACCATGCAAAGTAACTGCAGTAAAACAGCAGATGAATGTAATCTAGATAAATATGAAGTGATGCACATGGGAAATAAACAATTCCAACTTTACATATGTAATGATGGATTCCTAGCTGACTATTATCACATGGAAATGAGCAAATGAGATTTTGGAGTTATGATTGATAGTTCTATGAAAATGTCAGTTCAGAGCTCAGTAACAGTCAAGAAAAAGGCAAATCAAATATTAGATTTTATTAGGAAAGGAATCTAGCATAAGGCAAATAACATTGATATGCAGATATAAAAATCTCAGTGTGGTGAAATTTTGAATGCTGTCTTAGTTCTAGTCCTAACATCTCTAAAATCTGTAGTGGAGCTGGAAAATGGAGAAAAACAGTGAGTGTGACTGAATAGAAAGACTGATTTAGCAGTTTAGGACTAGTCAGCCCTTGAGTGACATGGTTAGAGGTAGAAAGGATGGAGATTTAGAAAATGTGGTTGTAACAGAGAAACTGAGGTGGGGAGGTTGCCCTCTAGATTTTCTTCAAGAACTGGAAACATTCAGGAATATTTACAGGTGAAAAATTTTGGGGGAAAATATCAATAAAACCACCATGAACAAGTCCCCTTGTTCTTCTTTTATTTAACATTTAGTCAGAGGACTGATTACAAGACACCACGTCAAAAATTGATTGGAAGAATTAAGGGAAGAAAAAGTTCTCTTCCACACCAAACACTGCTTTTAGCAGTGGAAGTCCATGACCTGGTAGTTGTTGAACACATGCAAAGCACATTAAGGTGGGAGCACTATTCCTTTGCCCAAAGATATGCTGTGATGGGTATTGATCACTGTCTGCTGTTGGAGGCAGGAACTAAGACCTTGGTGAGCTGTGCTTATACAAAATGGGATTTTAGGCAAATTTATTTATGTTACAGCTATTTCTTCCACTGGCTGCACAGTTAAATGTAAAGTTCTGGCCTTAGACTTTAAAAAGGTATTGGTTTTATGATAACAATTATTTTTACTTTTCTCATTCCAGGAATTCATATGTATAAAATTTGTCAGAGATTGTGAGTTAAAGTGATATCTAATACAGCAGTAATGCAGATTGCTGAGCTGGTTACCTGCCTTTGCTGGTTAACTGAATTTTTCCTCTTTTTCTCTAAAAAATTCAATGTTAAAAATAAAATAATTAAAATTATTATCTGAAGCTCTTGTCATAACCAAGGCCCAAAATAATTTTGTTGCTCTTTTGAAGTGCAGCATTCTTGAATATTTCAGATTGTTTAACTTGCTCATGAAGTTACCAAAGTTTTACCTTTTCAGGGCTCATTCAACAGATTTCTCTGAGTTCTCCCTTCCTTGTGTTCATGCAACCCCTTTCTGTACTAGCCCTATTTTGCATTTATATTAACACATGCACTTCCATTTGATCCAGCTCCACTGATTTAATGGATATTTCAGATTTCACTTCAGTCCAAGCAGAAATGAGCCACAAGCAACAAACACAACAATAACTGCTTTTCAGCTTGGGAATCAACTATTTCCTTCACCTGCTGCATAGGCTGATTGTTAATGTGGAAAATGATAGTTTGCAACTTAATAGTTGAAGGAGTTTTCTGAGCTAGGACAGACTGCTTAGAGCAGAATTATAAAGGCTGTAGATTTTTTTTTCCACCTGTATTTCTCCCCAAAATAATAAAAATTTAAAAAAAGGAAAATTTGTTAGTTAATTAAATGTTTATTATTTTCTGTTCGTAATTGTTCTTAATAGGTTTTAAACAAGACTTATTGATCAAAAATACCCTGTAAGGAAAATGAACAAGCAAATAATCTTGTTCTTCTTTCATGTAATGTTTAGTCATCTTGAGGGACTTCTTTTCACACTATATGTTAGAAATTAACTGGAAAAGTTAATAGATTAAAAAAAAACCCTTTCATGCTAAATGCTACTTTTAGCACTAAAAGCCCATGACCTGGCAATTGCTGAATATAAAGGAAACATATTAGGGAAGGAGCACTGTATCTTTGTCAGTAAATCACTCTTTAACTGGGAAGGAACATGCTTTCAGGGTGTTTGTGCTTTAGTGATTTTACAGTGTGTGTAACCATTTGACAAGTAAATTTATGTGTAAGAGTGTAGTGTCATCTTTATGGGGAAACAATAGTGTGGTTGAAAACAGATTAACCAAAACAATTATCCAGGTGACAGAAATATATTTTGTTTTCTTCATACTGTGCGTGCTAAGATGAGCAGGAAAATGTGAGCAATAACATGAACCAGTAACTCATGTACAGAGTTTCTGAAAGACACATAGTAATGGTACTTTTCCCTATCCAAGGTATTTATTCTGGTCATACAGGACTAAACCATTTCCATTGAGCTCTATGGCATGGCCCAGAAGCAGCATGAGCCTGAAGAGCCCTTTACAGAAAGTTATGCAGCATTTGGTCTCCTGTAGCTGTTTCATTCTTACAATGATGATAATAATGTGCATCTTTTAATATTACTCTTTTCTTGGAAGTTATTTGTGCATTAAATCCTGTCTGTGTGGGCTGAAATCAGTGTCCGTGGTGGTTCTGCAGGCTGCTCCTTCCCTGGTGGGACTCTTAAGCCAGGCTTAAGGGCTTGCAGGAAAGGTTCTCATACAGGTTGGAGGAGTATCGGTGTCTGAATAGGAAATATTCTGTCATGAAACAAATCCATGTTGACTTGATCCTGACTGGGTAGTCTCAGTATGTTAAACTGATCTTCATGGGCTTCTTGATTAGGGGCTGCTCCAGGTGTTTTTAGAAGTGTGGCTCCAGACTCCAGTGGAACTTCAAAACTGATTACATAAACAGCTTCATTTCCTCCCCTCTTGGAAGAAAAGAAAAACTAATTTCAGTCACCTCAATTCTACTTAGAATATGTCCCTAAGGTTTTTTTTATTGGACCTTTGACTTCCATATCAGAAAGGTGAATCTGTACAGTACTTCCTGATAGGTGTGTTGTGAAGATAAATACAGAAAGCAGGAGGAAGGTGCTTTAGGCACAGTGCTTATCCTGGGCTCTGGCTGCTCTACATTACCCTGAAGTGGGTTCTTGGGGAAAGCTTGGTAGCATCCTCTCCAAGGCAAAAGAGGAAAGATAAACAAGTTCACATTGTCTTTATACATCAAAATGAAAAGAATGTCTATAAGCAAGGCAGATTTCTGTAAATTCATTTCTAAAGGTATCATTTGCTCTCTGACTTGTTGAGGCAGCTTGGATTTATTAAGAAGTGTTTCCCTGGTAGATTTCTGTATTTTGCATTTCTGCTTTTCAAAAATGCAACCTAGAACTGAAGTAAAAAATGTTCCTTTTTCTAAAGCAAAGTAGCAAAAACTCCTTGGAGCAACAAGGCAAACAAGATAAAACTATATTTTCCTTCAAATCATTAAATATCAATGCATCCCAGATACATTTCTCACCTCTGTCATAAAATCAATGGGCAAGGAACACAAATCAATTTTAGTCTCAGAAAATAAGTTGTCAGGACTTCAAGAATTAGTTTATCATTATCTGCAATATATTTTGAGGGGAGTACTGTTAGTGACCCACAATTTTATGTGTTTTTAAAAAGGGAAGTAATGCCATTCAGAATGACAGACATCATTCAGAAGCAAGTTCTCCACTGGTTTTTCATGAAAGGCAATTTTAAAACATGAGAATATTTTAGGACTTTGTGTGGCTTGTGCTTAAATTAGTTTTTTTTTTCATTCTTTTTCCTTGCATTAGAAAGTATTCTGCATTATAGAAAAAAGATAAAATATCATATTAATTAGTTGCACTTCTATCATATATTAATATAATCTAATAATCACCTGGCAGTTGTCATCCAAAGTCTTCTTAAGTTACTGCAACCTGTTCAGTGTTTGGAATTTGTAATATTAAGCATCTTTTTAAATAGAAATCTAAGGGCCTTATCTACTTAATGAAAAATACAGACACTCCCTACAACTCTTAGCTTATTATTAGCATATGCATAATAGTTTCAAGAATAATATTCAGGGCTGATAAGAGAATTCTAGCTTGAGAAATCATTTAGTGCATTATATATCAGTGGAAGAATGTGCTGAGTTTCTGCAAGTCAAAGCTCAGTTTAGGGTTTTACAAACAAGATATCCTGAAAAAGAGTCATGACTGGACATTAATATTTTCCAGAGAGCAGTTCCTGGAGTTCTCCATCCCTTGGATACTGAAACAGTTTGGTAGCACAGGCAGGGCTTGCACCCTGTGGAAGGACCTCAGGGGAGGGTTTAATTCACTGTCACAGGCAACCAAGAATAACATGCCCTTGAAAGACTTTATAAACACTTTCATAGTTGTCTGTTATTTAAAAGAAGAAATCTGAATCTCTGAAATACCTGAAGTTCATCAAGTTCATCAAGAAACCAGGTAGCGCCTTTTAGAGATCAGTGCTGATTTTAGCTATGGAATCTCTTAAAGTGTTGAAGTGATATTACTAAAGAGAAGCTGGAAAGGGACCAGAGGATAGTTGGGGTGCTTCTCTGCTCTTTTGTGGCTAGAATTCTCTTTCTGCATAAGATTTATTTCTGCAGCTTCACACTCAGGAGAAACAGGTTTTCTTAGAATAGTTGAAACAAGACTAAGAAATAGGATCCTTCCTTTTGAATGGACTGAAACCAGAAAAGATCTATATCTAAATATTTTTTTTTGTTAGGTCACTATTTTAAATTTTTCAAGAGTGGAGCTATTAATTAAACAGCAGTAACAATATTTATTTAGAAACAGGTTTTTAAACTGTGTTGTATAGAAGAAATGTTTTGCCTGTTACTGGAAACTAGTACTGAACACTCTCTTGATGGATAGATAATGTCTTCCAGAGGAAGTGTCAGTAAATGTTCATGGGTACAGCTCTCAGTGTTGAGTATTCTTTCCTCAGTCTTTAGGTAGCCTGCTGGTGCAGCTAAATTAAGTTCATTTAGCTTAATGTTAAATAACTTTATGTTATTTTCTGTTATTCTGTAAAGTTAGATAACAATACTCCTGAATGACAGGTATAGGTGAGAATAAACTCAGAAGTGACTGTAAAAGTCTGATACTAAAGTCATTATCTATTTCTGCATATCTAGAGACGATCTTAAACATGTAATATGAAGAATACACTGTATTAAGCTCAGCAAAATTCCCAGTGGAAGACCAGTTTATATGGATGTAGTGACCAAATTAACTATTTATTGATGGTTCCTTATTGTGACATTTTAAATTAATTTTTAGGGAAGAGAAATGGATCTGTGAATCAGACAAACTGATAATTCTGACATATAGTGCAGTACAGGGAGTGCAAGGATCAAAAGTTAGCCATATGCTGTAACTTCCAAGTCTATTACAAATATTTATCTCTGGCCTGCAAAGAGTAAAAAGGAATTGATTTCACACTTATCAATTCACTGCTTGTTTTTCAGCTCAACAGAAAGCTTTTTAATGAGTGAAAGGAAATCAATTGATAGCAGTTGCCTCTCCAGACTGTTTAGAGATTATCTAGCCATGGAAGTTAATCCAAGAAAATATAGCTGCATCTTTCAAATTAGGGTGGTTAGACTTCATGAATTAGTCTGACATAATAAATTCATTACATAATAACTACATATGATCAATCATAGACTAAATTAAGCATGTTCAAGTTCAAAACCTTGAAAAATGTGCTATTAAAGCAAAGCAATAAACTTGTAGACTTCAGGAGCTGCATCAGGATGCTAGAGAAGAAAAGAATTTAATGATTCCTGGGACTTGACCAAGCTCTGAAAGGAATGGTTATAATGATATAATTTTTAGAGTAAGGAATTGTGCAGTCTGTGGTGGCTTCTCAACACTTTCTGGATTAATGTTTCATTTTGTACAAGTATTGTAAGTTTTCTATGCATATTTTTTTCCATCTATGTAATGGAGGTGAAACAGTCCCATTCGTGTGAACTGCTCATAGACCTTTGAAATTTTATTATTTTAATAATCAAATTGAGACTAAATATGCTGAGTTTTTTTCAATAACATATTTTTCAGAAGTTCAGGACTTCACTTTCAAAAACAGTTATTGGGCATGAATGCTTTTTGTTTAAAAAAATTAGTAAAATTTTCAGTTCTCTTCGATTTTTATTCTCATAATAGAGTTTCTACCATAATCATGATTCAAATTACTGTTAGTCATCACACAATTTTTCTTTTCTATCTGGATATAAAGTCTAAATTTTCTCATTATATGTGTCTCTCTAGATGCACATTTGCATTTTTATTAATATATGTTATATATACCATATGCCTATATGTGTAAATATATTTATGCAAAAAAGGGTTTGTCTTGTTAAACACAGGCACAAGTATACATCTATTTTATAATGTATTTTGTGTTATTTAAGATGCTGAAGTGCCTCATTGAATGAAGTGTTCAGGAATATAGTAAAGGAAATAAAGATGCTGGTTTAATCCAATGAGAGCTAATAATATGAATTGATGAAGCAATGTAGAAGCAGATTGTGCAATACCTGTGTCTGAATTATTGAGCTTGAAATCTGATCAAAGATGAGACTTATTGAAAGCAAGTGCTTTAGAAGTGGAAATTCTTCTTTGACAAGGCAAGATGAGACTGCAATAACCTTGACTTAGACGTGGAATCAGAATGATTAGAGCCAGTGCAAATTTCAGACCCATTCTCTGACAATAAATAAATGGAGATGTCGAGTCTCATTTCAATCACCTTCAGTAATGACCTTGAATGCATGCAAATGTGGAATTTGCTCAATGGGGACTCTGTGGCAACTCTGTGATTCAACTGTGAAATTAGAGTAGCTTGTATTTAAACTGGAATTTCACACCTGCTGAACTAGCAGTCTCTGACTTGCAACAGGAAGGAACAAAACCCTTAAAAAGCCATGCTTCCATGTGTTTATTCGACATAATTTTTTTTTTCTCAATTCTAACTAAATAGGCTAAAAAATTAAAATCTAGGTGGTGAAACTTGGGACGAAGTGACTTGTGGATTTTGTTTGAAAGTTATGCTTGCTCTATTAAAAAAAAAAAAAAAGAAAAGTTATTGTTGAAAAAGATATTGCAGTCTTTGTAAATGTTCTGTGAGTAAGAACTTGTTGAAACACCGAAAGTGTTCTGGTTCTTAAAAAGGAATATAATTCAACACAGTATATCTGATGCATTACATTATAGAATTGTTAGAATACCTAAAGACTAATAGATATACACTTGATTTCATGGTGGGTATTTATTTCTTGGCATTTCCTTAGAAGGAATATTCTTTCAGAGTTGAAAGAAATATGCATTAGTTGAAGAGTGACACTCTAACCCAGATGCTTTCTAAAGTAATCAATTTAACATTGTCAGTGTAGACAAACAGTGCTTTCACAGCCAGGGGTCTCAGGTAGAATTGCTTCTTATAAAGCAGGTTTTCATGGGGCAGGATTGGCAGTTCCAGATTATGTGCATCCCTTGGAATTGTATCATGATTGTCTTGTTTTCTGTCTTGCTGCCAATTAAAAAGAGAGAACTGTTGCATCCAAGTTCCACTGAACACATTGCCTGGGTCCTACCCATGAAGTTTTTTTCAAGTTACTGGAATATTCACATAAATTGTGAATTATCAAAAAATTAGCTGAAAAATGGAATAATTTTTAATAGGACAAATGGGTGGGGTTTTTTAAGATTTAATGGTTGACTACTTCTGCTATGTCCAATGAATTAACCTAAGTAATGTGCACAGTCCCCTTTCATATGGATGGTAACATTTTGTGTATTTTCTTTGCACAAATTTTTATTGTTCCAGAACTTTTGATTAACTGAAATGCTTCTATATATTTTCATATCATGGCTGTGTAAAAACTGTACATGATACTATGCAAAGCAAAATAATCTCCATTACATCCTGAAATGAATCCCTGTATGAAACTGAGTGAAAATGCTGCATTGTGTTTGTGTGGTGAGGCTTTGCTGATGGGTGGGAAGGTGTTTTAAGAATGATTTCATTTCTTTTTACCATAATCTAATTTGAATTGGAATCAATTCAGCTAGGTTCCTCAAGCCATGTCTGTTTTGTCCATGATGGTAACTGGTGAGTGATCTCTCCTTGTGCTCACCTTGACCTTCAAACCTTGGGTTTTATTTTCTCTACCTGTCCAGGGAGAAGGGGAGTGAAAGAGCCACTGTGGTGGGCATCAGGTGTCCAGCCAGGGTTGGCCTATCACAAATGTCTGTGCTCTGGTGTTTTGTGACAATGTTTGTGTTTTAGAAGACACTTTTTGTCTAATCTGCTGGTTAGGATGTCTTTCCAAACATTATTGTTTAGCCCTACTCCTTATTAAATGGGTTGAATTGAGAACATGTCCAGTCACATTAGTTCTCCATCATTAGCACTTAAAACATTTATCACTCACTGAGATAAGATCTCCTGCCTTGAAACTGTTCAAACAGAGAAGGAACTGAAACATTTCTCGGGAATTTTCTGTGCTTGATATTGGATTTTTATAAGAAAAGACAAGCAACACCACACTTCAACTCATCAGCACTTCATCCACAACATCAGCTTCCTCCTTAGAGAATCAAATCCTGGGACACCAAGCCATTGAGTGAAGTCAACCTTTATTTGTTTCCTTTTACAACTGCCAAAGGGGAAAAATAATTCAAGTGAAATTTCAATGTAAAATTATATTATCTTATCAAATACTGTTAAAACCCACAAAAATATATTTAAATGTAGTCGCAATTTCTCTGATTTTATCAATTTTTATGACCTCAAAAAGCAATTCTAAGAAGATATGCTTTTGGTCAGCTAGTCCTTCCTTTGCTCATTTCCTGATAGAGGTAGCTCTTATCTAGAAAACAGTCTCTGGTTTTGTTTTTCTTCTTTGTCTTCAACATTCCAAGGCAATATCACAGTCTGATCTTTGAGTTTTTCAATTGCACTTTGCTCTGTATTGAGTTGACTGTGATTAAACATTTGTTTACAGGTTCACTTTATAATTATGTACCTGTTCTTACACTTAATCAACATATAATTCATGTAGTTTATTTTTAAACTACCTTGTTCTGTTTGTTTATTCTTCTTATTGAAGCCATGTCTAAAAATGTGTCAGGGGCTGGTGATTTAGTGGTGAAGAGATCATCAAATTTCACGTGCAGATAGGGCTACTCCCAAGGGCAGTATTTGTTCCCTAAGCTGTATCTTCAGTGTAAAACATAATTACTAATAAGATTTACTCCCTAATTTTCAGCAGAGCTCTCTACTGATATCCACAGCCAATGATAGTGGTCTTATCACTATCCCAAAACACTTTGCCTTTTGCTGAGATTTCGTTTATTCTAAAAAGCTGAAGCAAATGCTGAATGCTGGCAGAGTGGCTATGCTTAAAATTCATTCAGCCATCATGGATTTTCTTTTTTTTTTCAGTAGTTAAATGTGCTTCTAAGAGACATAAACTATAAGGAAAAAAAAAAAAGTTGTAAAACTCATCTCTTTCTGCAATTAGAGATGAGGGACCATTTAGCTTCCTGGAAAATTTTCCAGATCATGCTGCATGTAACAGGGCTAGAAACATAATCATTTGAGTTTCACTAAAACCTTTTAGAGCACACTTTGTTTGAACAAGGATAGCATTTTAATTAATAGTCAAATATGTAACTATTGCCAGGCAAATATGTTGTGTTTTGGTGCATTTGCACCATAGGCCCCAGTTTAGAAAGTGCCCAAGGCAGATGCTTATCTTTAGACTGATGAGGTCTGTTAACTTTGATAAAACTAAACTTAAGCTCTAAGTGGTTTGCTGGACTGGGGCCATAGACTGTAATTGAGTTGGATCTTTGTCTTTAATCTTTCACCCATTTGTTAAAATTTTTGATGAATTTTGTTCTTTTACACAGAATTATCTTTGTTTAATGCTACTGGTTTCCTAATGTAATTATCATCCAGACTTCATTAATCATGTTTAAAGTACTTTCAGATATTCATGCATAATTTCTGCATGTTAATTTAACTTGGTTATTGGAATTTATTTAATGTCCTTAAGTACCACAGGATACACATCTGGATGTGTGTCCTGGTTAATAGACTGATCTGGTTCTCAAATGTTAAGCACATTTTTATTTGTATGAGGCTTAACTAAAATGACAGAGAGTCACTTTTGGCAGTGTTTTGCATTGTAACTGCAGTGCACACACTTCCTTCACAAGACAGGTCTGCAGAAACCTGAAGTTCAGAAAGTTTCCAAATTGCATAAAGGCTGCTCCCTTTTTACTGGGAACATTAGTTTGGATCAGAATCTATTTCATCAGTGCTATTACTGAGAAACCAGGGAAAAGCAGATAAAATATAAGCTTGAATTTGAAAATAGAATGCATTAAAGGGTAGAGAATACATTATTTATGCATGTGGTTGTTTTTGCAAGCAATAAGATTTGCTATTGAACTCTTCCTTCATGTTTTCTTTGTTTGTTCTATAATTATTCTATTGTTCCTTTCAGTTGGAATGTCAAAGTTTTCAGGCAAGGATCACATCAGATATATGTGTGCTTATATAATATCTATCACAATGATTCTGGTTAAAAACTACAATACCTGCCCTAAACAAATAATTATAATCACATAGGGAAATGAATATGATTTACCAGTCTTAGGAGACAAAAGTATCCTGACAATTACTGCTGCTTCAAATAGATGATAATAGGCACTGATCCTCTCCCAATAGGCTAATAAATTATTCATGGTTTTAATTATTAATTATTACAAATTATTAATAACATTAAATTTATGGTACACGTAAATTCACAAACAATTGAAAATTCATTAACAAGTTAGTGATAATATACTTTGAAATATACGTTATTTATTTCATGCTTTTTGGGTTGAAGATTTCCAGAGTTTTAGAATATTTAAACACTTCAATTGTCAGATTTTACTTCTGTTGGTTTGATCATATCATGTAATTAAGTTTTGGGTTTTTTTCTGTGTAAAGTATTCCTTCTAAATTTTCATTGGCCCTTTAAATTCCTCTGCCAGGGTACTTGGCTGTGGTCCATATCCTTGCTGGTTCACACAACTACAGATTAATGTGATAACTGTACTTAATGATGAGTGAATAAAACATCTTTTTAGGAACCACAAATATGCCTCTAAATTGTCCTTTCAATGCCCTTTAAACATCCATTTGTTAGATTCTGCATATTTCATGTGCTTCAGTCAGAGAGAGAGAGAAAGGAGGAAAAAAGTGGGCAAATTTCCTCCTTACACATTTCTTCACACCCAAAAATATGAGAGGAGGTGAACTCATTGGGCCAGTGTTCCATGGGCAAAGAAACCTAAGGAGATTGTGAAATTTAATAATACAGATTGTTCATTGGTTTCTTGTAGCTGTGAATGCTCCCTGCTTCATTACTTATCTTAAAAAAAAAAAACTTCTTATTTGAATTACTTCTTTTACAAAGATAATTGAATGGGAAAACTGTGCAGCATTATAGTAGGCAAGTACTTCTACTCAGATGAGAGTATATTCATTTAATAATATTTTTGATAATATATTTTCAAGCATTTTAATTATAAAGGGTGGGATTTGACCTATGTTATATCTGTACATTTAGATATAAAATGCCAAAGTAGAAGAGACACTTTATTGTTGCTTATAGTTCTCTTGAGTTATGGCTGTGTCTGGGTGAATGGTTCATCCCATCAAATCTGAACCTAACTAATAAAAACAAGATCGTTTTTGTTCAGCAAATGCTTCTGCCCTGGTGTGTATTAGATTCAGGCTTAACTCTGCTGAACTGTTCACCTCCTCTTCATCATTAATCAATTTAGTGACAGCATAAATGGATGAGCAACTTTTTTATGACACTTGTATCATGCCTTTAATAGCAGAGATGAAATGTTTCAGTGGGATGCTTTCTGGAAAATGTGCTGTTCTGTGTCTTCTATCTTCGTTGTATTTTATGCATTTAAGGGTAGATGGTCAAACCCAAATAATAGGATATTTAACTGTCTGTCCCCATAAGTCAACATTAAAGACACTCCATGTCCAGTTTGCTTATGGAAGAAAGCTGCTGCTCTTGGCTACATAGGCAGAAACTACCAGCAAATTGTACATAGTGTATAAAACCTTAGAACTTCTTTTTGTGTCAGTTCCTGCTGGTTTAGGGTGAGGAGTAAATGGTTGATCTGATTCACAGTTAAAGATCAGCACTGCTTTATTAGTGGCTGGGTGTACAGTTGTTATTATATGAACTGAAGTTTGGTCCAGTTGGTTTTATATATATATATATATATATATATATATATATACACACACATATATAACCTTGCAGAGCTAAAACATAACATCTCTTTTCAAAAAAGCTTAATCTTTTTGCTTACTTGATGCCTGAAGTGTCTTTTTTTTTGTGTGCACCTGGGTGTGTGAGAGGGACAGAGAACATGGGGCCAAGCAGAGTGGAGTTTTGAGAAAAATCCAAATCACTTTTTCAAAGAGCAATAGAGGTGTTGTCCCCAGAAGAAAACAGGCAGGAGCATGAGATACCACCATGGCTTTGTTAAGTTTGTATTGAAATTAAAATGGCTTCTGTACCTGCAAGATAAAACCAAGGAAATGAAAACAGGGAAAAGTATGGGGCTGTAAGGGGGAAAGGAGTAATTGATCATTATTTTAAATAAAAATTATGTGAATTGGATGATATCTTGGATGTTAAAATAGGATCTCAGTTTCCAACAGAGCAAACACAGCACTCATGGTAGTGGTAACTGGGAAACAGTGCAGCCTGGAAATGTCTTCAAATCAAGCATTAATTATATTTGAAAAAAGTCATAGCATTATCTCTTCTGTATTTTCAATATAGAAAAAACTCTTTTCACTTAGATCCTTTTCTTCCAGCCAGGCCAAGCCAAGTAGACTCAAATGAACATTATGTGTCTGTTGCAAAACTAAATTATACAGCATATAGTGAGATTAGTATAACAGTTAAAATCAAAAATAACTGAAATCTCTTAGGTCCTTGTACAATAGCTCATTCCAATAGTGTTCTGTTCATTACATAGAAAACACATAATGCAACAGCAACACTTTGTTTGCATTTGTTCAGGCTCATCTATACAATTAATTTTTGACATAGCTACCCATGAGTGACAATCCCAACTGCACACACTCTAAAATCTGTGTGCCAGACCATGTCATCAGCCACTCTTTCTGAAATGCTCATGTAAACCAGTAGCTCTTCTAAAGCACAGAAATGTGACAGATTTGAAGGGTGGTTAAAACTACTGGTGGTACACAATATTCATGGGTTTATGGATACAGGCTGAATTCACTGCTTAGCTTTGAAGACAGCAATTAATTTTATAGTGGTCTCCCCCAGTTTTCTCATTCCAAAAGTATCTGAGTGATTTAGAAATACCATGCCAGAAGACTCCAAGGTAAAAGAGTGACATTGTCCTGATTTGTAAATGAGGAACTGAGATGATGAGAGGATTAGATCAGAAGTGCCTACTTTGTGTCTTCCACTTGCAGCTAATTTTTGTACCTGCTGAAAAATTAAGAGCTCTGATCTTATTTTCAGTTGCAGCTTTGAGTGCAGGTGTTGCATAGGTGTGTAAAACCCAGTGTGAGCAATAGAGAAGATGTGCAGATATACAGTGCCTTTAGCTTACCCATTGCTAAATATGTCAGAGCAGCAAAGATGCTGCAGGTTTCTGTAGGTTGCCAATGAATCTCACTGAAGGTACTGACACAATCTGTAAATTCTGAAATATTAATAAATTATTTTAATCTTTATAAAAATACAATTTGCATATGTATAGAGAGTTAAAAATACTATAATCAAATGTCTACAATAAAGGCAAAAAAAATTCTCTGAAGGAAACAGCATCTGGTTCTGGCAATAAGCTAAAAACCTGAATGCCTGGGTTCAGTTCTGAGAGAGCAGGTTTTCTTTTTTCTATGACATGCATTGTTTTCATCATTTGCCCCATGAAGTGATCACTCCTATGGTGGTATTATTATTATTAGCATTTGCATTAATAAGGTTTTAGTTAGAAAAAGGTGTGATATATTACTTTCTCCTCCTAAGTTCATACCCACAAAAGAAGGAGAGAGGCAAAATGAAACACATCAAGCCTGATGTTGCCAAGGCAACAAGTACTTGAGCCTCCAAGGTGAAGAGTGACAGAAATGCCTGTGATGCCATTGCACAGGGACATGTGGTCCCTCACACTTAGAACTAAAATCAACTCCATTTAAAATTAAATTGAATTAATAGCTCCACTCTTAATGCCTGTGGGTATTAAGACAGTTTAGTCTCCAGCCAGCAGACCATGGAAAGAGGAATTGATTTCAGTTATACTGGCAGATATTATATTCATATGTGGGCAAATGTTTAATCTAAATTTTAAGGTATTAGAAGGATAGCACCTCTTGTGTTTTGTTTTGGCTTGGAAAAACAATTTATGGACAAATGTTGATAATAACTAGGAAAAGGAAATTTCCTCTGAACTGAGAATTCAGGGAATGTGTGTAGACCTTCTGTTCATTAATAATTAGAAACATAGAATCATTTAGGTTGTAAAAGATTTTTAAGGTCACTGAGTCCAACCATAGGCTATGAAAATATCAGAGTTCCCAGCTGAATGTTATCTTTTCTGATTTCTCTCTTCAAGGTTGTTTTCTGCAGTCAGTGCTGCTTCATAACTGATATATAGAGTAATTGTTACTGTCACTGTGGGCTATATAGGGGTTCTCTATCTATTCTGAAGCATGGTTGCATCACAGTTGATATTTGGGGTTTGCTTTCTTTTTTCCCCTCTTCACTTGGAACATTTATTATTAAGATAAATAGTTAAAGCTGAAAATATCACTCACATCCAACATTGCATAAACAAAGTTTTAAAAAATCATTATATAGACTGAGAAAAAATTACATTTATTTTCCTTTCCAACTATTTAAATTCTTTCTATTTGAGCTTCAATTTTTTTTTCCCAGTCTCTTCAGACAAATTAATAAATAAATTGAGAGCTTGACAGAATCATATGACTCCAGAACCTGAGGATTTAAAGCTCTAATGAAATGCTGAGCAGATTCAGCTAAATTCCTAACTTCATAGAGATGAGCCAGTTTTTGTCTTGTTCCATCACTAGAGATCCAGGTGTAAGTGTTTCACAAACACTGAGTAGTGGAATCAGCCTCAGAGCAAAGATTACAGAGCTCTAGAGTGAATGCAACCCTGTCCAAATTTCAGGGAAAAGCCAATGAGCACATGCAAAATAGCTGACTCCCTCATTTTTTAATTGAATTTTATCAAATTAAAGGCATGGAGAGCTCTACATGTAAAGTGGGTTTTTAAAATCTCTTCACATAGATCAAACCTTAACAAGTGTTTTAGTCAAGTAACAATGTGAAAATGCACTCACCTTTTGAAGAATTTCTTTTCTGACTAAGTCTATCCTATCATAGTAATTGTTGTTTTACAATATCCTAAATTTTGGGATAATATTTAAAGAGGAAAGCTTGAGGAAAGCAAATCTTATCTGCCACAGTGTATTTTACTGTGCTTGCTCTCCAGCATGAGAGAGCAGCTATGAGAAGGAAACTTAAATTTTGTGTGTAGGTCATTTTGTTTATTCCCCACCAAACAAATAAAAATAAAACATGCACAGGTGGCCGTAAAGCTTCTTTCCACTCTGGAGTAATTGACAATTTGTGGTTTTTTTTTTTCCCCTGTGAAACCTCCAAGACAGGCAATTCCTTGGCGTATTGCAGGAGCATGCAGTACAGATGTAGGGGACAGCTAGGTGTCACTCAGTAAGGGATCCTGTTGGTATGATTGACATATAAAGCAATTTTTTTTGCCATTCTGATGTGAGTTTCCTCATGGAGGGATATCTCTGAGACGAGCCATTGGAGTAAACCCTTCCTGTTGTCATTTGGTGGGATTTTTATTTTAATGAAAGCAATCGGTGTTGTGTGCAAATACCAGCCTTTGCTGTTTGATATGCACAGAAATCCAATCAGATGCTTAATTAGATCTTAACATGAGTTCCAAACAGCTGGCTAATTCCCTTGTTTCTGATTAAAGAGATTACAAAAATAAAATTTAACATTGCATTTACATACAGCTCTAAAAGGAAACACTTACCCGTAAGTTTTAGTCATTTAGGAAATTCATGTCTGCTCAATGCTAGGGATCAAAGATTTTAGCATGATGAATTGCAGAGTAGCAAGAGATTAAAAAAGAAAAAAAAAAAAAAAAGAAGAAGTGGAAAATGGAATTTGTCAAATGTTCTGCTTGTTGATTATGGCAGGATTTAACTTGAAGGTGTGACTCCACAGATGTATGCAGGAAGTGTTTTGTTTCATTCTTCTTCTTTGTGAAAACACAGAAATTAAGTTCGTTCACTAAACCATTACTTGCCATGAGCTCAGAAGATTATTTTTCAAACAGGCTGTTCTGGGCACACTAATTTGTTTAAAGTTGATCTATTAACTGTTGGAAAATAAGGTAGAATTCAATTTGTTTTCTGTCTAGTTTAATCTTTGAATGGTTCTTTTGTAATAATTTTTAATTCAATTTTTAATCAGAAGTATAGTTTTTCGAATGTCAGAGAGTGTTTGACATTTACCCATGTCTTCAGCAGTGATAATATAAAACTTCTCTGCTACAATAAAAGATAAACTCCTTTTAGCTGTAATTGCTGTATCAGTGTATGCACCAGTGGTGAAGCCAATCTAGATAACTGCTATAAGATAGTAGAAAATAGATTCCTAATGTTGTAATTTAGGACTAATTGAGATTCGTTTAAATACATTAAAAGAGCTGTTGTTTTACACAGAGAATTCATACCGAAACCTTTCTGTGATGTTTAAGTAAAAAATGTGTTGATTATGTAGAAATGGAAATCATGGGAGCAATGGAAAGTGGTAAGCAGCTAAATGAACTGTGTGAATGACTTGCTGACTCATGGGTGTGAAGAAATACCTGCCTTTTCTGGTAATAAAAGCTGATAATTTGGGGAGCTTCTGGGGCTATTTACACTTAGAAAAGAAAAATCAAATAGACAAATTAAAATCTGCTAAAATAGTGGAGTATAAAATGAACAAGAGGCTGTTAAAATATGTGAGTTTTTATTATTCAGAGGAGTGGAGAATGACAGATATTGCACCCACATTTTAGAGAAGTCTGTGTTGGAACCAAAGGGCTGCAGCCCTCCAAGCCATGTACGTGAGCCCCAGCTATTAGTGCAAGGGAGAACCTGGGAAACAGCTACTTGACAATCCTCAGAGGAAAAGGCTGTGTGAAAAAGAACAACTCTCCCTTCTTGATCTGTTGAATCTTTGCAAACACATTAACAAATGAGCATTTTAAGAAGATCAGAACTGACATTTTGTTTAGACTCCACCGAGACATTGAAGAGATCTCTTGCAACACTTAACAAAAATATTGAATAGTCATGGGATGCAAGCTGTAAGTGTTGTGTGGATCATAACAAAAACTTAGATACAGAAGATGAAAATTGAGAACAAACTACCAGATTTTGCTGTTGAGCCCCTGCACCCCCAATAAACAAACACACTAATTAAACAAATGTATTTTAGAGCTCCTGAATTATCCCTTGCAAAAATCAGTGCACCAGATCAGGCTACAGGACCAACTTGGGATTTTTATGACCAGCACCTTAGAGAAGAACTGTTGTAAGATGGTATTTCCCCTGACATGCAGATTAGGGAATCTTAGGTGAATGATTGTACTGAATAAGGATGTTTAATAGTCCTTAAAGGCTTTTACACTAAGTGATCAGACCACTGTGGACTGAATTAGTGTCAAGTGTCCACTTCTCTCTGAGAAGTTTTTTTTTTTTAATATTCCCACATGAAGGGTTTGAGATTCAATATCACATTTACTTATTTGACATTACCTGGTGTAGCTTAGGATTTTGATTCAGTACAGTGCTGCAGTGGTATTAGTAATCAAATATAAGCAGACTTCACCATTGAAATGCACAGCTAAGGTAAAAATTCCAGTAAAATGGCTGGGAAGGAGAACATAGGCTCAAACCAGCACAAGCCATTTTCTCTCTTGTAGGTTCTGCTGGCTGTTCACTTCTGGAGTCTCTGTTAGGCTCCTTTGTCCCATCAGTGTCACAAACATACAGCCCGTGTTCATCTCCTCAGAACTGTCTTCCACTGCAGGGAATTGCAGTCACAATTTTTGTTTTTGATGTTCCCAACATTTTGTGGCAAGGAGGGCTGTAATTTAAGCAATGAAATGAATTTATGAAAAAGAGTTTAATTTTGTTGATTGTTAGGAAAGAGAGTTTGAAAGGTATAAGAAAGAAAATATGCAGGAAACTATTCCAAAATAAATCAGCAGCACCAAATAGATGGTCAAGACTTAGAATCAAACCACATGAAAAATCCTAGGCAGCCTTTTCCCTCCTCATGCAATCTCTTCTGCCTGCCTCCCATCCATTCTGTTGCTCTTTCCTGTGTTATTTCTATTTGTGCTATACATTACCTTTGATTTGTATGTAGTACCCAAAATGTGGACTCACTGTGGTTTTCTATTGTGGCATAATAATGCCACATAGTGTGCCCCAAGCCACCTGCTGTATTTGGTATTTTCCAGTGAGAACTGAGAGAAGAAAATACAAGAGTGATCTCCAGCACAAAGTTCTGTGAAAAATCCCTGCCTGGCTGATCCATGCAGTGCTGTAAAAGCAGCAAACTCACTGAGCACATCTAGTGATACCTTGTTGTGCTTTCTGATTCTTATGTGCATCATTTAATAGCCCAGCCAAGACCATAGAATGTATTTTCCATTTGACTGTAACACTGTCGTTGCCCTTGCAGCTCAGATGGCTTTTAGTATCCTAAAAAGAAATAATGAAGGAGAGCAGAAAGTGGAGGGTTTGTAGCCTTTATTTGTAAACAAGCAAGCAAACAAGGTGGTGCAGAAGCTGGCATAACCTGCCTGCAGGTATTTAGAGAAACTTTATCCAGGTAATCATAAATTTATATGTTTTCCACATTGTCATTTATTTTCTTCTTTATAGTCTAAAGAAATTGCGGGTAGTGAATGTTTTCCCTGGATAAAGCTTGTTAAATACCTTGTCAGTGATCAATGGAAGGGGAGTTTAAGCTATTTAAAGATTTATGCAACTGAGGGGAGGTTTAGAATTACCAGTGAGCTCTCAGTTTGGGCTCTGAGCCATGAAATGCTTCTTGAACTCTGCTGCTGGCCACCAGGCATGTTCTTATTTCAGGATAGCACAGACTCTATTGGAGTAGAGAGCAGGAGGGAGATACATCTCCCTAGAGACATGTATGGGTGTGCAGCCCATGGAGTGTCTGAAAATACTGAGAAATTCAACAGGTCTGTTGGACTCTGCTAACCACTTGCATTATATGAAATTATATGATTTCATAAGGTCCTACTTTTTCTTTTTGTCATATTAGATATACAGCTGCATGCACAGCACAGGAATCTGTTGATTCCTGGCTGAGCCCCAAATTTGCCTTGGCTCATTCTGCTTGATTCATTCTCTTGTGACTGCTAAATTTTTTCTCATTTCTTTTGCCTCTTTGATTTAGTCTTGACCCTTTTCTCCACACACATTCTATCTTGACTCCTTTTTTGAAGGAACAGCTTGTGCAAGATCAGAAAGAGAACCTTTAGAATGTATTTGGGAGGTTCACTCCTGAGCTTTGTTTCATTTTAGAGTCCCTTTCAAGATGAGGAGTGAGGTGAATTATCTTTATAAAATAAATGTAGCATTTTAGGCTACAGCAGAAGCATATTAGCTTAATGGAAGTGCAATGCTTCAATAAAGTCAGTGATAATACTAATACTAATAATAATCTTGAATTAGTCTATTCCATAATAAAATGCTCAAAGGAGATTGTGAAGCTTGTTACTGGAGTAGAGGCCAAGAATTTGTGGGATTTGGGGTACTAGTTGGACATTCCAATAGACCAAGAGTATTAGTTGCTCAAACTCTGAAAGCAAGAGCTTTTCATATCTGTATCTGACTTCTGGCTGCTGTGATGTATCTTAAGTAAAAATAAAAAATTACTTTTGATTCATATTTGTGTTATGTTTCTTTGCAGTCTTAATTTAAAATTATATTTTACTGGCGCCAATCTCTAGCAAAAGTGTTAATTGTGTTAGGACTCCAAGGTCACCACAGAGAATTTGTCTTCATGTTTGTCTGTTTTTTTGCTAGAATATAATTTCTAGTGTGAATGTTTAATAACCCAAAAAGCAGCAAACCAGGACATAGTGTATACACTATGGAAGAAAGATTGCCAAATGTCTTTAAAGCTGCATTTTTTTTGTCTTTCATTGCTGGTTTAAACAATAGAGCATCGTTGGTTTGTTCTGTAGTCTCATTCCATTGGTAGGAATATCTTTTAATATTTTACAGTGTACACAAACTACCATAGTGCATATTAATTGTTACTAGAATGCAACAGCTAATAATAACTATGTAATTGTCAATTCTGTGGAAAATTATTTGGGAGGAAAAACTTAACTAATCACAGAGAGCCCTTAATGCTTAATTAGCACAGTCTTCAACTACCTTCCTTACAATGTAGCATTTCTCTGCATATTTTTTATTTTAACACTGGACCTAAATGTGCCATTTAAAGTATCAAATAAAAATAATTAGAATGTTTTTTGGGTTGTTTTTTTTGTTTGTTTGTTTGGGTTTGGGGTTTTTGTGTGGTTTTTTTTGTTTTGTTTTTGTTTTGTGAGGAAATATATCAGACCAGGCCAGGCCGTAACTGATGTTGTAGTGTAATTCTGTAGCATTTCCATTGTGAGTCCATTTTTTCAACAATTCTTAAAAGTCAAAAAAGGACATGTTTTGATAGTTATCATACTGGAAATAGGGCAACATTTTGCATGTATAAGGCTTAGTTATTTTCTCATGTTCCATCAAAACTACATAGTTACATATTTTATATATAAATAGATTAAGTTTACAAGAATGGGACAATTTCTTTACCACACTGTCAAATAAGGTAATTGCTTACATGTCTGCTCTAGTAGAATTATCCTCTTTTAAAATATTTTATTTTCAGTCTTGGAGAATAGGTTTCTGTAAATGAAACAGTTTTGCAAATCTTAGGGTTTCAGTGGGCTAGCACTGTAGTGTTTGCATAGTATTAAAAAATTCATTGTCCTAAAGCAGAAAACATCATATTTTCCTGAAGTATCTGACTAATTCAACTCATGTTTCTTTCTAACTGAGGAAATGCCTTGAAAATCACCCCAAAACCAAATTAAAAAAAAAAAAAAAAAAAAAAAAGAAATTAAACAAAAGGATTTGCATTTAGAGGCTTATATTAAAAGCATTTCTATAATATCTTTTGATTTTTAATTTTTAAAATGAAATTAGATTATTTTGGATCTAGCCTTGCAGAGGCATGATCCCAGAAAGGGTCAGGCTGGAAGAGACCACAGTGGATCAGCTGGTCCCACCTCCCTGCTCAAGCAGGGTCATTCCAGAGCAGGAGAGACAGGATTGCATCCAGATTATTCCTGAAAATCTCCAGTGAGGGACACTCCACACCCTCTCTGGACAATTTGTTCCTGTACTTGGTCACTGCACAGCAAAGAGGCTCTTCCTCATAGTCAGGTTGTTGAATGGGTGAATAAGAAGGAAGTGATAGGTGTCAATAATGCTCATTGTGAGTATATGAGCAGAGGTTGCATCTCCATTTGTTTCCTGGGAAATTGTACTGGCTTTAGGGAGCACTGCTATTGGTTCCTTTGTGATCTTCAACATTTAGGAGATTTGGAATGGGACTTGAATATAATAAAAAGCAAAAATGGGCAAACTTTCAAAACTCTTCCACATACATATGGTAGCCACCCTGTAATTCTGACAGGTTAGTTTAGAATAATTTCATTGACTGTATTTTCATTTTAGAATTGCAGCAGTGTCCCACAGATGCTGCATCAGGGCAATGACACAGCCCATTATTTGATGGGCCCATATATTTACTTAGTTTTTAAGACAACATGAAATTGAAGGGATGAAAACATATGGCACATAATTATACTTAATTGTGGAATTTAGCTTGAAATGCAAACTGCTGCATTCATAATCTGTTTCCTCTGAAGACCATTGTTCAGGCCCCAGTCAGATAAGGGTTATGTGTAGAAGACAGGGAGGCAAATCTCATGCAGCATATCATCACATCAGAGAGTTGATAAGTAGCCAGAAAGGCTGGAATGCTGCCAGCTGGGCTATATTTCATTTCTCTGTCGTTTATACTGCTGGCTGTGATGCATGGTACTATATTTCCATCCTGTTTCCTATACTTAATTGAGTTTATTCTGGGGAGGGGGGAGAAATCACACTATTTCTGCTTTAGAGAGTGTGTATTATTGTTACTATGAAGCATAAATTGGAAAATGGTTTCATGTAGAAAGCACTCTTCCCTCCTTCTGCCCCCAAAAAGACTCAGAACAAGCTCACTAAAAGGCTTGGAGAGAACTGTGAAGTCTTAAATCAGAATGAAGTCCTCACTCTGCAGTTTTTGCAATTTTTGCTACAGCTCTCAGTGTTTACCCAGCCCAACCTAATTTGCCTTCTAGTGATGACCTTTCTGTCTAGAGGGTCGTGTAAACTCTCTCAGGCAATGTCTGTGCTGATCCTTTGTGTGTGTGTGAATTTCAATGACGTTTTACATTAAGGCTAGAATAAATACCAACAGGGTGTTTTGCCAAGGGCTTGGTCAGCAGTCTTCAAAACTGACAGAAATAAATTAGAAAGAGCAAGGGAAATGTCTTGATGTGCAAGAAAGAGAAATATGAAAGATTCAGAAGAGCTGAGAAGTGTTTGTAGTATCACTTGGAGTACAGGTTCTAGAGAGTACAAATCAGGATTGAAAAAAACTCCACCATTTTATACAAAACATCTATTTTTGAAACTTTCTGCCTAGAAAAGATTTAAGGGAGATAAGCATTATTTGTATCAGCATAACCAATGACATATTTGTAAATGGTGATTATGAAGTATTTATCAAACTAACATTTTCATTTCTTAATATTTCAAAAATAACCAACCCTTTAAACTGAGATTAAGATGTAAGATAACTGCATTTAATACTCTGGGAACTACTGAATATCTTTAGAAATGAAAGCAGTGCATTCACTTTAGCAATGTCCTGAAACACCATATTTACCATGAAGTGGAACAGAGTGGTTTCAGGTAGCAGAAAAAGGCTGGGGAAAATAACATTGTGGGCTTTAGCACACATTGCTCTTGATTAATGAATCACTTCCCTGGATTGGGTTTCTAGTCTAGGAGGTGAAGAAAATAAACACCTCCAAGTCTGCCCTATTAGCTGATGCTTGTGAAGTAGCTGATGAATGAGGGAATGTAAATGTTAAGTGCCATTACCACAACAAGTAATCTTGTCATATTTGAATTGCAAGAGAATCTGAACCTTCAGACTTTTCTTGTTAATGAAAGCTCAGTTAAGAATATGACATCTTACTACTGAAATAATTAGGACATCTTTAGGACTTAAGGTTCAGGAGGATTATGAACTCATTGACCCTATAGACAGTGATGAAGTATTTTCCACTCCTCTTCTTGCTAAAGGCAGATACAAAACTCATTATCACAAAGTAAGATGTATGTAGCAAGAGCTATCACCATTTCCATCTCCTAAACAATATTTTAGCTCTAAATCCAGTCTGCTAAACTTTATTCCTTAGATTTTTAGTATGATATTATAAATTTTTTTGTGTTTTTAAAAATGCACCACGCTGCTCAGACCTTTATAAAAACATTCTACAAAGACATCAGAAAGTTTCAAAAGCTGTAACTGAGCAGCTTACCTAATCCAATACAGTAAAGTAACAAGCCCTTTGTCTATTTTTTTTCTTGCTATACATGTACAGGGAGGATGCAAGAAAGATTGCAAAGGTTTATCTCTAAATCTCTTTTAATTGTGAGAAAAATATCTTCCAGGAATTTTTTCCATCATGTTCAGAATTCTCTCCAGTTTTTACTTTCCTGCAGGGGCATTTGGTGTCACAAGTAGTTGATGCAGTCATCAGACTGAAATGGCTTTTTTTTTTTTTTTCTTGTGGTCTTCTCTTTAAATATTCCAGAAGTCTGACTTGGATAGTTAATATTTCCAGACTGTTAGAAACATGGTTATACTGCTTCCTAGTGGAGAATGAAATAATATCACGTTCTCATTCGAGGAAACTTGTTTAGCACTATGCTTGTGCAGATTTTATTTTATTTTTTGTTCTTTGGTACAATACCAGAGTATTTGGAGCTCTACTCTTTTCTATTGTATGGTTTGATATGAGTGAAGATTGACTTCAGTGAATTTGTCCTGGTGACAGCAGTATGTGTCAGAGAATATAAAAGCAGAATGCCTTGCTGTTTTACAAGGGGCCTTTACTGCAGGCTACAGCATGCTGCTTACAATCCAAGACAATAAATCACCTGGGCTAGTGGCTGTAATCCCCCCTGGTGATGGGCAAGCAAAATATTCTTTTCCCTTACCTCTGCTGTGACTTATCTCTGTTGGATAGCACCACACACCTCTAAAATCATGTTTTCTAGGGAGGTAGAGAAAATGTAAGTAACCCAGAATATGTGGAGAACCATTAAAAACAGTTTGACAGAGAGAAATGTGTCAATGAGAGGGGTGATTGCTTTTTGGAGGATTCATTGGGAAGGAAGTGATGCTGAGCACTGACCTGTCCAGGAGGAGGAAGCTGTGAGTACCTCCAAGGCATTGGTGGTGTTTGTGTGGGGCTGAGACTCAGGAGATCTGCAGGCAGCTCTGCCTCCTGCCCTGCTCCAATTCCTTGCAAAATGTTGGGAATGCACCACCCAGCACCACAGTTCAGCAAAGGGCAGTGTCATTTTTACATCCTTCTCTGCTTTTGGTACTGCCATTATTTATGTTCAACCAGTGCTTGAATAGTCCCACTAATTTTTAGGGAAATTCTGAAGGAAATGAGGTGCTACTGAGTGTGTGAGTGTTGGGGCTGCACTTCAGAGCAGAACAGATTTATGCAGTCTGTTTAAAAAACACATGGAGCTGGAGGTCCTAATGTCCAAATCTGGGAACAGGACTCAAAAGTTCACCAGTAAAAATTCTTCCTCATGTCTTTGCAAGGAGCATACTTTGTTTCTCTCTTCATATGATTTTTTCATATAGAATCCCAACTCTGCTCAGAATCAAACTGAAAAAAATGTTACTAGGGTCCACATTTTCATGTTTGGGGTTGTTTTGGGTTCTTTGATTTATTTTTTTATTTTCCTTTGATTGGTTGGGTTTTTGTTAAGTAGTTCCAATTCTCTTAAACTGGTTTCCACTTTCAGCTGGTCTTCTTCCAAAACTCCATGGCTCATGAACCCACCTACCATTGTAGTATCTCAATTTAAATGGTAAAAAATAGAATTGGTACCATATCAGAATAGGTATGATCCCTTCTTATATTTGTAATAAGGGCTGAATTTGTGACTATATGTCATTCACAATCATATTTTTTGTCAGACATGCTTATTTATTGATTTGTTGTAAATAAAATACAGTATGCCTAATAAAAAAAAATAGAATCTATTCTTAGTACATGAAGATTTTCCCTATATGTGCTGCTGTTAATAGAGGTTATGTACATGACTCCCCTGCACATTAAAATTAGAACATATCCCTTTGTGTTTAGATAGCAATATGCACAGAAGTAGTGTTACCTAACATGGAGAATTTCATTACTGAAAATGGATTCAACCCAGGGTGCATCTAATTTCACCTACTTGGTTGTCAGGGTTCAAAATAACTGAGTGCATGGATATTTTTGGGAATATCCATGAGCAACCCATCCCTGCAAAGATTTGGCTTTTCCCCCATTTTCTTTTGGTGCTTTGTGCCTGCCCCAGTCCCAGCCCTTCTCAGGAGTTTAAGCCATTGTTTATCAAGAGAAACACAGGAGAGAAATGATCATTTGGATCCCCCTCTCAGACTCCAATGTACAAGGTTTTCCAGGGAGGAGTTGATTTTTATTGTGTTGATTTTTATTGTGTTGATTTGTAGGGACTGTTCTGGAAGTTTAAGTGGGCCTGACTTTTCAAAATAAAGCAGCAAAGCTTCTGGAAATGACTAGCAGGATCATTTCTTTCTTTTAAGTCAGAAGCTTTCAATGGTAAATTTCAGCTGAAGTTGTAATTTCCATGTTCAGAAAGGCAATATAAAAATAATCTGAGCTAAGTCATGAACTAACTGATTCTTCTATGCTTAATCAGCTTAAATATTATTTTACTGTCCAAGAGGTCTTAGTTTAATAAAACTAAAAGCTGTTTCTGTTTATGTTCACTGTTAGTGAGGATGTCATGTTTTTCCCCATGATTAGAGGGATGCCTTCAGCAGTAATTCTGTTTACTCAGGAACTTGCCCTAATCTGAATGAAAATACACAGAACTGCAAGAAAGCCAAGAAAAGCTAGTGATTTTGCTCTACAGTCTGAGTAACCAGGGACAGCATAATGCAAAAGATTTACTGATGAAGTATTTTCTCTAAAATCAAGAGGCGTAAAAATGTGTTTATTTAACTACATTCTATAGTAATCATTGAAATAATTGATCAGGTTAACATTTCACTCATCAAAATACACTGAAACTTAACAAGAAGATAGAAAAGGCTATCATGGGTCACATCTCTTTTGATGCTTGAAATCCAAAATTGCCAAGACCAAATGCACGTGCAGTATATGCACAAGGAGAGCCCATCTCCCAAAAACACTCCAAGGGATTTCCCAGCCCAAGGCAGTGTCTCTAACAGTCTTCAGTGGGAGTGAGTGTTGTCCATTAATTTATCTAAATGTTTTTGGTTTGTAAACTTTTAGCATCATCTCTGTTTTGTGTCAGACAATGCAATGGCTTTGGCTTTTGAGAAGAAGGAATTCCTCCAGAGGGTATAAATCTGTCACCTGCTGCCACCTACTTTTGTTGCCCTGTGGCTCTTCTGCTACATCTAGAGAAGGGTTTTCCTATCCTTGAATAAACTCTTCAAAGGTATTACTAATTTTAATTCAGTCAGCAAGCTAGAAAGCTGATATTCTTGACAATGAAAGAGGATGTTGTGCTCAATGTGAAGACTCTTGAACTTATATGATATAGATATAGGTATAGATGATGTAGATATAGATAGATATAAACTGGGTTCATCAATGTGCTCCCAAGAGGTTTGCACTGATGATGAATGGTCAGGGTCATATTTCAGTTCATCTGTATAATGCTCACACTCAGAAAACAAAATAGCCTTGTTATTTTCCAAATATATATATCTGTCTGTGTGTGTATATATATATATATATGTGTGTATGTGTATTTGTATGTGTATATATATATGTATATACAAAAATATATGTATTCTTTTTGTTTTAATACCAACCAAGTAATTGTGATATGGTAAAAAACCTGGTAACTATTTCAAAAGGGCTGGAGTCTGAGTTGAAAAATGAATAGGTTTGTTCTCATGGGGTGAAAAAGAGCCCAAGGTCTGAAACAGATGGGAGCAATGTGAGCTGCTGTGAAATTACCTTCACTGCAGGGTTTGTGCAGTGATCTTGGATGGTAAAGAAAGGGTTGAAAGAGAGCAGTGAGATGGATTTCTGAGTGTGTATGTAAGGATGTTTGTACAGGAGATGAGACACATGAGATGAGGAAGGCAGAAAAACGGTACAAAAAATGAGCAATCCAAAACCTACGTGACTGAAGATTTTGGGTTTCCTCCAATCTATGCTAGCTTGACTGATTCCAGTTGATAAACAGCTAATTAATCCCAGAGTAAAAAAAATTAAGAAATTAATCTCCATTATATATTTGTAATTTATATTTTGAGACTTATGACTAGAGATGGGAAAACACATCTTCTTCTGCTTTTAAAGTATACAAAGGGGAAACTTTCAGTGTCTCATTAACCTGAGCAATACCAAACTCCAGGAATAAAGACTTGCATAGCTCAGGTGTGAACAACAATGAAAGGAAATTCCTGTTAACTTACCATGGCATCCTTTTTGCTGAAAGACAGTTGTGCAGTGCCAAGGCATCTGTGAAGACAAGAAAAAAAATTATGAATTATTTGGGGTACAGTCATCTGATTTTCCCTGTGTTCTTTTCTCATAATTTTAGAGCTTGCTCCCATTTCTGGATGTTTTGGCTGCAGAGGGGGAGCTGGGAAAAGAGGAATGGTGGGGTCAACAGGCCCCTGGGAATGTGGGGTATTGCTGAACAGTGACAGTGGCATAGCTGCCAGACCTAGTCTCACTTCAGTCCATTTGGCCTGAAATTCCTGCTTAATTCCAGTTAAACATCATTTTAAGAATGAGGCAAAACTGGAACAAAAGAGTGGCATATACAGAGTGAGTTTTTCTGCTCTCTCCCTCTCTCCCTCTCCTCCTTCTCCCTTCCCTTACATACCTTTAATCTGTAGTTTACATGTTTGTACAGTGATTCTTAGGAGATAACACAATTTCATCCTCCCAAAGCAGCAATCCTCTGCCTATCATTCAGCATGAAGCCTGAAATATTAGAGATGTGATATTACAAGCCTGAAATAATGCAGCATGAATTACATATTTGATTACAAATGGTAGCTAGGCTGCTGCCCAAGCCATTCCTGATGCACATTCCTTCTGTGGCAGTGCCAGAGGCAGCTCTGAGTGAGACAGGCAGGCTCTGAGCAGCAGCTCAGCAACCCTCCATCACCATTTGTTGCCTTAGTTTGGGACATTTGTACATTCAGAGACCTTGTGAGGGGCTGCAGAGCACAGTTCTTCCAAAATATGGGAGACTGAGGCTTCTAAAGTATAACTCTAGGAGTGGGGAGAAAAATAATGTGGTATGGGGAAAGCTGACAATAGGGGACATTGCTGGTTTTGTGAAGGTGCCCAACATATGTTGGGCTGTAATGGGTGCATTGCTGCTTGGCTGCAAAACATTTGGCTGCAAAACATTTGGCTGCCAGAGCTGATTCCTTCATGCAAGAATCAAAGGCAGAATTGTAGTGCAGCCTCAGTGAAATTAGTTGTCCAATCTGCAACCTACTGCCAGTGCTGTTAGCAAAAATCACATGTGATGCTGCTGAAGTTCAGCTGGATGTAACTTCTCATAAAGCAGAACAGGTCCTTCCTCCACTTTACCCACCTACCCAAAATGTGAGGTGCTCTCTGAAGTGCTGCAGTGGGATTTGTCACACACAGTGGGATACAGGAGCCTGTGAGCCTGATTGTGAACAAAATGGTATCTTTATAGTTTTCAATGGCCATGCAACTGAATTGCACCTTGCTTTTGTTAATTTGTTTAGGTGCATTTGTTTTCCATATTCTTTTAAGCATGAAAGGTGAATTAGTTTGTGTTAATCTCTTAAATTCTTAGAATCATAGAATGGTTTGTGTTGGAAGGGACCTTAAAAAACATCATGTTTCCACCCCCATCTGTGGGCAGGGACATCTTCCATTAGACCCCATTGTCAAAGCCCCACCCAACCTGGCTTTGAGCACTTCCAGGGATGAGGCATCCACAGCTTCTCTGGGCAATCTGTTCCAGTGCTTTGTCACCCTCACAGTAGATTCCTCCTAATATCATATCCCATCTAAACTTACTCTCAGTTTGAAACCAATCCCCTTGTCCTGTCACTACATGATCTTGTAAAAAAAATCTCCATCTTTCTTGTCAGCCCCCTTTAGGTACTGGAAGGCCACTCAAATTTAATTTCTATTAAACTCTTAATTCCTTTTCTATATTGTTTAAAAGGAACAATTAAAATTTTAGAAGAGAGAGTGTAGAGCAGATCTTTTAAATCCATCTGTTCATTGCTTTGTTTTATGTCCTTGTATCATTTCTTTGTGCTCTACTTTTAGATTTCTTAACAATCCTGAAAAGGTAAATCCCTTTCTCTGAGCTGCACTTCATCCTAAATTTACACTGAGTTCTTGGTCATTTTTAGCTTAGACATGCAGCTAAAGATTTTAAGATGATTTGTCTTCAGGACCTTGCAGATCTCTGGTGCTGAAGGTCCTGGGTCAGAGAATGCTCCTGGCCATGGGCAAGTGGGCACAGAGGGAGGCCAGGAGGCTGCCCAAGGACACCTCTGGCTTTTATTTGTCAGGGAACATCATATATTGAGATACATTTATAGAGAGAGATGATTTTTATGTAACCACAGACAACTTTCATAGCTGTTTCAATCTCTGGAAATGCAGAGGAGCTCGAAGTTGAGCCTTTTCACACTCTCAGCTCCAGCCTTGTTCTGCCATCTAGTGTTTAGCACAGCCAATTTCACTTCAACAAAGAGATTTTTGACTTGTATTTTAGGGGAAAAGAGAACACTTTAAAAGAAGGTGAAAAAACAGCATTTCTTAGTGGAAAAAATGTAGCACAGATGGGGAAAGGCTCAGTACAAATGGCATCGTTTGCATTCTAAATAGAATTGCTCTTGTAGAGAGTAAATTATCTGGTCATCATCTAGGCTAATATTTTTCACTGGCAGAACTGTAAAGATTTGTATTAGTTCCACAATTTTGGATTCTTCTTTGTTTAGATAAGAGCAATTTAAGAATGAATCTAGCTGTTTCTTACCATGTCTCTATTATTACAAATAGTCACCAGACACTTTGGATAATTACTGCTCAGATTTTTTTGTTTTTTTGAGGGGGAGGTGTGGTTCTGACTACTTGTTTTTGACTGTTTGAAATCTGAATAATTAGTTGATTATCCATTATCTATAAAGCTAGAAAATTATTGTTTCCCTTTCAGACCATACAAGATGCTCTTTATCAGAAAAATTACTTCTGCCTAGGGATGGTGTGGAAACTTATTTAACTGGGAATTATGGTACAAAACTGTGTTGATGGGATCCCTGTTAAACTCTGGAACAAAATGTGCATCAACTAAGTGCATTTTTTAATTGTACTTTATTTACAGCAAATTTCACTTTCTGGTTAGTAAAAGGATTCTTGAAGATATCTTCAAATATTGCACAGCCACTGTTTTCCACCAGTGACTTCTACTTAATTGGCTTGTTGCTTTTTTGAGTTGGTTTTTCTGTTTTGTTTGTTTCTTTGTTGGTTTTTTTTTTTTTTGGGGGGGGGGAAGTAGGAGGCAGTGGGCTATTTTCTTGTTTACAAATTTATGTCAAATTTTAATAAATAATGTTATGGCTGAGGAAAAAAGAAAGCAAAGTAAATATTTTCAGAAATATAAAGCATAACAGTGAGCACTTGAAGAGCAAGTCTGTATCATTTTTATAAACATCTGAGGAAGAGAGAGGGTGGGAAGAAGAAATGTGCCCTCACTTTTGCAGTAATAATAGATTTGGCTGTGGCAAAGTGAAGAAAATGCATTGGCTTTGTTGGGACCCAGAGTTTGATTTGTCTGGGAAACTGAGCTGTGCTAGGTCTGGAATGAAGAATCGTGGTTGAACTTTAGAAAACAAGAATGGAAGTAGTGGGAATGCTTGGGAATAGTGTTACCCCAGTGCTGAGAGGCAAAGATGATGGGAGAAAAATGAGGTTTTAAAGAGTTAGAGAGGGAAATTGCAGGGGAAAAATAAAAGAAATACAAAGCTTTAAATACACAGTTTCAACATTTTATGCTTAATACTCCATTCCATGCTTTAATTTCAGTGGACTTACCTAGACTTACACTACTTTGCAATTGGCAGAAGATTTCTTCAGCCCTAAGCAGACTATTCTCCTATTTCAAAATCTGAAATTCTCTCTTTGTGTGTTGCAATGTTGTCAAAATTTGCTGATAAAATAAGAATGCTTCAAATAATTCCATAAAGTGCCTTAAGACTCTGTAGTTTGATATGCATGATGGATGCTCCAATGTGCCCCTAGCCTTCCTTGTCCAATTTTAATACAATCTCTAATCAGTCTCTGGGCACTGTCTTCTAAAAGCATAAGAAAGCTGAAAAGTGATAAAGCATTATTATTCCTAGAGATCTGTTGATAGCTCTGACAAACATATGGATTAGAATATCCTGTTGGCATGCTGAGCAGCACAGGACAGCACAAATCTCCATGAGAAGGATGGATCAGGAAATTGTACATCATATCTCTTCTGTGATACCAAACTTTCACATTTCCTTCAGGTCTGTGTCCTTTTTGGTCTTTGTGGTAACATGAAGAATTAGGAACATAAAAAAAATTAATGTCCTTCCCTTTCAAAAGGTAAAAAAAAATTCTCAGAACCTTTAAAATGTCAGTAACTGTACTTGATTTTTCTGTCTTATTTTGAAGTGATGAAAGAAAATAATATTTGCCTACTTCTCTTTGTGTTTTTAACATTTTGAATGGTAGGTTCATGTTTCACACACCTTCTTTGTCCAAGCATACCTCAAGCATTCCATCTTCCTCCTCCTTTGGTACATGGAGTGCTTATCCTCAAAAAACTTCAGCTACAGCCCCAACAGCACAAAACAACACACAAAAGCTCTGAAGAAGTTCACCTCTGAATTGTAATCCATAGGCTTTAAGTGGTTTGGGTTGGGTTTTATTGCTTTCTGGAAGATATAATCCTGTTTTCTGCTATTCATATGTTTTATACTTTGTTTTGTTTTCTGTCAGATGCAGCTCATGAAATTGACAGCTTATTTTATGTTTGTAGAACAGGGTCTTTGCTCTTAATTGCACTTTCAAATGTGACATTTATTTCTCTCAAAAAGCCTTCCATATTCAACCTTTTCCTTTTTATTTTCTGGTATGGAGAAAATTATGACCAAAGGAAAAAATCTACTACATGAAAATCAGGGACAGAATGCTCGTGTTTGGTGTTCTTGCAGGTTATCTGAGAAAATTGTATTTTGCTGCTGCAAAAGGCCCTTATCCTATAAGCCAGGTCTTTGTGAATGTATTCTTGCAACCATTCAAAGGATTTTATCCTGGTTCAGATGTCAAAAAATATCCCATTCAGTCTGAATTTTGTAACACTCAGCATCCAGTCTTGTCTTTATTCTTTTCACAATAACTTCTCAGCATCCAGTCATATTCCTGTTCTACATAGATAAAAAGTATTATTTGTTTTCAAAGTCAAAATCACAGTTATATTTGGAACTGTCAAGTATGAATACATTACTTATTCAGTAGTAAAACCTGTGATGGATAAGTTTGTTCAACTCTGTATTGAAATGGCACAACAGAGCTCTGATATTTTTCTAGTTGGCCACAAACAATTTTTACATTTAATGTGGAAATTTGCATCTCAAAAAGAGCTGCTTTGTTTGCCATGCAGTAATCTCAAATCCTTTTTGGCTACCATTGTGCACACCCTATTGCTTTTCCATTTTGAATCAAAATTTTTGATATATGTATCTTGATAAATGCCCACATTCACAAAAAAAAAAAAAAAAAAAAAAAAAAAAAAAAAAGAAAAATGATTGCATAATTCCAACTAATAGAGAAGAGGAAAAAGACTGAAAAAACTACATTTCCATTTCCATCTTACAAAAGGCTTAAAGATGTTTTGATGTCTGTTTTAATAATGCTGAAATAACAGATTTTCATGCTCTTGTCCAGGGCAGGGGAACATTTTCTCTGTGGGAGAGGGCAAGGGCCCTTCAGTGAGAGTGCAATCCTCACCATTCTTTGCACAAAGAAAACACAGAGGTTTGAGCAAATATACAGCCTGTATTCTGCAGAAAACTTCATGTTGGCTTGAGGTTATCTCTAAATGGGTACAAGATAAAAGAAGGGAGGGAATATTCTGCCTTCAGTTCAGGACAACAGAGTCATTTATCATGAAGCAACAAACAAAAAAAAAGGAGCTACAGAGCAAACAGAGCCAACAAAAAAAAAGAGGACAAGCAAAGCTTCCCTGGCTCAGATTTCTTGCTCATCCAATACCTGTCTTCAGGTGACTGCAGATGGGGAAGCATGCTGACTTTATTTTCATATTTTCTCTGTCCTCATTGTCACTTTAGTGCATCAAATTATGCTGATAATCCAGTAGGGAGAGAAGAGCAAAATTAGAAGCCAGAGGTATCAATTCTTATTTGGCATGGGAATGAACATCAAAGGGGTGAGGGGGAGAGAAGATGAAGACACAAGTAGAGAGTGTGATGGGAAGGAAAATGAGAAGAGGGAAAAAAGATAGCAAGATATGATTTTTTCTTTCTTTCTTCTGTATATATTGCTATTTAAGAAAGTAAAAGACAAGGCACCTGGAAAAACTGCTAAAAATTCATATCAGCTCCTAGCATGATCTGGTCAGTAGTAATTAAAGAACCTTATTTTCCCACAGCATGTTAGTTTTTAAAAAATTCATAGTACAGTAAATTCAAAGTACAAATAATTTTATTTTGTTTCAATCCTTGCAATGAGTTCATCATATATTTCAAATGTATTCTGCAATTTTAGCTCCACAAGCTCTTTGGCTGATTCAAAATACTCAAACATATTATTAATTTCACATTAGAGTTACAAAGCTGTAAATGGTAAATAAACATAGTTCTGACTTCATTGTCTGACTATTGGTAAATATGTATTTTTAAAATCACTTTGCCATCATTGGATTCTATCTTGAATTCTCATACATGGGCAAGAAAAGTCAATAAATCTATTTTATTTCCAGAAAGAAACAAATATTTTTCTGTTTGACTCTAGTTTGTCAGCAATGCACCTGCCCAGTTTTAATCTACATTATTCTACAGCCAAGGTTTTATCATTATCACAATATCAGTGTTATTGGCACCTTTTTCAATTGTCTGAAACATTGCAAGGTTAATTAAAAAAAAAAGCATTTTGACAAAAGACACAGCTTGCAGACAACATTTTCATTTAAAGAGGTGTTCTTTCTTTTAAAAGCATGAAATACCTAAATAATAAAAAATCTTTCAACTCATTTTCCTAGAAATGTTATTGCCTTCATCAGCACTTGCATGAAGTCAAAGTATGCTCCTCTTGATAGAAACAAGGATGTTCTCCTGTTGTTAACAACATTTTCTGAAATACTAGCTCAGTAGATACATGGATCAGTCAGTAAAGATAAAAAAAGTATTTTACACTACATTAAATATCTTAGTTAGTTTGCTGATATTTCTTTTGATAATATTTGTACTCTGAAGCTCTCCTGCTGCCCATAGATCAGAAATGAGATCCTTTTGATGTTGAACCCTGACACTGCTGCTAGGCATTTCCTATTCTGTGTGAAGGTTAGGTGAGTGCTGACTCAGTGTCTGCTTGGACAGGCAGAAGACCTGGAAACATCCCAGGATGTTTCTTTCCCTCCTGCTTGGGAGAAAAAGCAGGGAGAGCCTGCTTGGTTCTTTTCCTCTGTGCTGCTCTCACCTGGCTGTTGCTGCCTGGAGAACAGGTTTTCTTATTAATTAATTAAGGTTTAATGTATTTCAAGACGTTTTTCTTGAAGTACTCAGGCTGTGGTCGAATCAGATAAAAATAAGAAGGTTCTGCAAAGCTGTTTCTGCTCACAATGATTTCTGGGTGGGTCCTTGCATGTGGCTTTGGCTCCAGTTCTCTTGGAGGCTCCAGCTGGGGGCCAGCTCCCCACAGTCCCCCAAAAGCTGATTCCTTGTGCCCAAAAGGTGTACAGGTACCTCTGCTACCTGGTTCAGCCACCTGCTTATGACTTATTTGGAATTTCTGTCTTTCAACTGAAACTAGTCCTTCATTAAAGGTAGTGGTCCTATTATTAGGAAGAAAGGAAATAACTAATCAGTCCTTGACATGTTTCTGCTAATACAGACAATCTGTTAGTGGTAGACACAGGAATTAGAAATTTCACAAAACACAGTTTTGGAACACTACATATTCATTTGGGATCAGCATTCCATTGGCTTCTAGGAACTGCATGTTGCTCAGTAATTCACTGCCATGTACATCTTCCTCAGGGGGGGAAGCAGAGGGGCAGGTACTGATCTCTTCTCTGCTAACCAGTGATGGGACTTGAGGAAACAGTGAGAAACCACACCAGGGAATGTTTATTTTGGATATTAGGAAAAGATTCTTCTCCCAGAGGATGGTTGGGTACTGGGACAGGCTGCCCAGGGCAGAGGTCACAGCACAAAGCCTCACAGATTTCAAGAAGGGCTTGTTTCAAGGAGGGCTTGTTTCAACACTTTCAGGCACACACTGGGATTCTGGGATCAGGATTTGTGGGTTCTTGTCTCCCCCTTCCAACCCAGGATATTCCATGCCTCTGTGAATCTGTAACTTAGGATAATTGAGATTTTTTGGCTACATCCTGACAATGGCTGGTGCAGTTTTAGGAAAAAAGGAGTAACTTGAAAGATTGTCCCAACTCCTACCAGCTGCTGTGCCACCCCAGAGGGCTCCCTGCCAGCCAAATCCAGGCAGGCACAGGCAGCAATCTGGCACCCTCTGAGCACAGATGCAGCATTCCTTTGTTCCAAAGGCAGGGAGAGGTGGAGTGTGAACAGGAGTTACTTTTGTGCCACTCATAAACAAGTAATATAGATAAAAATGAATAGCAATATGTAAAAGTGTGTTAGCATCTAGGTCAGTTCTTATTTGCTTTTTGATGTGGCAGAAACACTCCTGGAGATCATAGACAAAGAGATTTTTGTAAGCCAGTGTAAGGGAAAAGTAGAGAGATCAAGTTGAGATCCAGAGAAATCCCCAGGCAAACAAAAGAAAAATGTTTCTATCTGTTTTTTTATGAAGTTTTTTCTAAAATACTATGCTGGAACAAAAAAATTATTTTAAATGTTTCTTTGAGCTGTGTCTTTCTTCTGAGATGGAAAATGTCCTCATAAATTATGCCCACGAAATTCTAGAGTAAACCCAGTGGCAGTTTTGCCCTGACTTCCTCAGTGCTCATTTTCTGTACCAGCAGGTTGGTTGGTTGGCTGACCCTTCCTGTTCCACTCTGGTACAGATGGCTTTGATGGGAAGCTCCATTCTCTTATCCAGGCTGCTGATTTTCATCAACCCTAATGGGCTGGAGCCCTGTGGTGGGTGGAGACAGTGGTAATTTGCAGGCAGCTGGAAAGAAAGGTTTACTTGATTTGCTTCCTTATTTCAATTTTTGTGCCTAGCTGACTCTTTCCAGATGATTATGCACATTCCAGCATCTCTAGATGGTGACAGCATTTCACAGCTGATGGCATTGTCTTGTGTAACTCACTCCTTCCAAAAGTTTGCCAGAAACAGGTGCCTCATCTAAGTGATTAAAGCAACTCTTAAAGAACAATATTGATTTAGGGCATTTAGGGATTTGGCTCTCCCTTTAAAATCCATCAGTCTTAAAATGAAGAGGTCTTGAAATAGAGGCACGAGGCTAGATACATTTATTTTGAAAAGGATGATGGAGAATGTAAAACAGGAATTGGGGAGGTTGCCAAATCCAATCGGGAAAAACACTGTGGGGAAAAGGGATATTAAAAGGCAGGGAGTGAGGCAGAGCAAAAGCCATAAATTTTTCATCATGAGGGATCATTCTAGCAGAGCTGACTCAGGGCTTCTCAACAATGTAGGCAAAAATAAATTTTCCTCTCCCAGCTGCTGTGGAGTAGAGCTTTGACAGAGTGCTGGCTGAGGAGCAAAGAGAAAACACTTAGCTTTATGCTGGCCATGCTTATAGCCAGCAAAAGGTATAAGGGTGCCTTCTCATCCTGTGGGTGAAAATTGAAAATGAGAGATGCAGTCTAACCCCAGTGGCCCTGACCTTTTCCTTTGACTAGCCCTGAAGTGCTCTCCAGGCCTGTGGCATAGGCTAACAACTCTGCACTCCACATCTGACAAGGTCAAGCTTTTCCCATTCCTTATAATGCTCTCATGATAGGAGTGAATAAAGTAACCACACTTCATGTAAATAATTTTGTCAATTTAAAATTCACATTCAAGGTGTGCATTAATAGCTTCCAGGTAGTGGAGAATCCTGTTGCATTTTGCCCAGGATGTCCTCTGCATAATATTGTTCATGTACCTCTTAATTAATCTGACATGATTCCCTCAAAATGTGATCAAGGCTCCTGTTACCAACTGTGTTCAGTGGATGTGGAAGAATTAATGGGACAACAGGGAAGAGCAGAAAATACAGAAACTGCAGATATCTGTAAGAAATGTCAGAGAATCTATAAAACCCATTATTAAATAGATGTAACTTTTTGATACTGGGCTTTAGGTTAATTTTAATTCTTTGCTGTTGCTCAAGGTATTAATTCAGAACCTACTGATTTTAGTGACTTTATGGAGATTTTGGACCAAATGCTGCTGATACTCCTCATCCTTGTTGTATTCCTGATCAAGTTTGCTTGAAAATCATTGTTTTCATGGTTCAGTTTTTTAAGAGAAACAGGATGAAATGCTTAAGTGTGTTGCATTTACTCCCTCTTCATGTAGGCCTTGTATTAAGATAATTAAAATCACATTCAATATAGCAAAATGTATTAAATTTTGCTTTGCCAAGATGTTATTGCAAATATGAGCTTTATGTTGACAGACTAACAAATAAAACAGGATCTGCAAGTTTTACATTGATTTTGCTTGTAAAGTTGCTATTCATGCATATTCACTATGAAGTGAATTCAGCAGAAGAGTGAAGTGCCACATAAATCCTACACTAGCTGAAAAGCAAAAAAGAATGCAAAAGGGATAGTCTTGTGGCCTCTTGCCACTTCCTACCTCCCCTGAAGTATGTGAAATAAAGATATTTCATTTGAGTTCTGGATATCAAAAATTTATCCATGACAGAAAAACACACATTTTGAACCTTAATTGTTGGATTCAAATTTTGGGATACAAAAATATTGTGTACTGAGAAACTAGATTAAAAATGTCTTGGGGGAACAGTCCTGCTTTTAATTCATTCTTTTTAAAGTGCTATAACTCTTGAAGGTAAAATGTTTTAAAGCATATTGATTTCTGGAGTAGAGGGGAAAAAAAAAAAAAAAAAAAAAAAAAGAAGAAAAGCTATTTTAGAAGCTTTTTGAGACCTCCAGCCTTTGGAAGGTCTATTGAACCAGCAGCTTTTTTCACCCACCTTTGTAAAGGAGTATGGCTGCTAATATAAATTTCTAGGATATGAAACATTGATCATGACCCATGAAATGTTTTATTCAACTGAAAGTACAGTGTATGCACAGAATTACTTTTATTTGTTCCACAAAGGGACTGTTAGCAGGGTTTTCTGATAGCCCTTGGGCTAAGTAATGTATTAGTAAAAGAGTCTTGCAAGCAGCAACTTGTGTTTCTGCTGTGAGGAAACGAAGGAGAAGCCAGGGATGCTCAGGATTAGGATCCTCTACCCCCAGGGATGGCAGTATTGGATATTGCCTACAGGTTTTCCTTGGAGCATTTCACAGCAAACACATTCACCCTTGGTTTTGCTGAAGCTACAATTCTCTGATTCTCCTCTGCAGAGGTAGCCTGAAGACAGGGCAGCTCCACTGTGAAGTCCTAGTTGCACTAAAATGATGAAAGCTTGGACTGAACAAGCTGTCAGGCTGGTCAGGACTCAAACTGCTGACATGCATTTGCTTATATGGATTGCAAAGATCCCAAAAACTATTCTACAAATTTCACTTAGTTCCCTGTGTATATGCTGCATGTGAAGGACTCTCGACATTTTTCCCACATTTCTCTGGAGTTTTTTCAATGAATAAAACCTTTTTTGAGCTGACTATTTTCTTCTCTGAATGAAGAATTTGTCAGAATCAACAGAAATATCAAGTACCTTGTCAGTGCCTTCATGACCCTGGTAAATGAGACTTTTCCAAAATGATTTATCAGATAGATAAGATGAAGGTGTAATTGACTAGGTGAGGAACCAGAAAAAAACCTGTGTTTTGCCATTTGAAATGAGAGCAGTGGCCACCCTGGCTATTACTATTGCTGCTGTATTTATGTCTGCTTTTGAGCAAGAATATAAAAGCAGTCACCCTAATACACTGTTTCCATTTACCCCCAGTTTGGATGTTATGGTAAGTGCTGCTAAAGTTTCATGATCCATAACTCTGTGGTGTGGAGATGAGCTCTGCTCCAGGATGCTCCTTCAAGGATAAAGTCCCAGGAGCTCTGGGAAGGGCAGGGCTGTGTCAGTGCTGCTGCTCTCTGTGAGCACATCAGCCTAATGCTTTGTGACACCTCTAGGTGGTCTGGGGTTTCAATCCTGGGCCTTTTTGACCTCAAACTGCTAAAACCTCAATTTACCTGGGTCATCTAGCTGTGGTGTTGCTTCACATCTCAATCAAGCCAAAGCAAATTGATGCTGCTGGCAGAAGCAATGGTTGTGTTCTCCCCAGTGCTCTCAGCCTGGCATCCCTTCTGCCTGCCCTGAGCCAGCATTAATGTGTGGGAGCTGAATGGTGTCAGCTCCCAGAACTGATCAGAGCAGCACTGACAAATGAATTCTAAAAAGCAGTAAATTCCTTTCAGATCAGCATATTTCATATTGACATAAGCCTTATGAAATAGTTTTGTGTCTATATAAATATTACTGAGATTATATTTTGTTATGAGTTTGGCAATAGATAAGCCAGAATGCATTAAAAATTACAGAAGCTATTTTCCTTTAACACACTCATGTGAAGCAAGGGTAACTCAAGTAATTACATCCAAGAAGCATGTATGAATATATGTTAGAAGGTATATAATATCTATTTCTAAGCACAAGCCTACACATCCTAATACTGTAAAAGGACAGAACTAGTCTTAAGGGATATTTTAGATAAAATTTTGTGGCAAAAGTCCCACAAATACAAGGCTCTTCTTAGAAAAATTGTTTTGAAGAAACATGGAATAATTATTTGAGGATTTTAGCCAGTGGCTTAGGGTCTTATCAGTTGACACAGCTCCAGTTTATAGAATGGTCATTAATCATTGTTTTCCTAGAGCAGGTGGAAGCTTCAGCCAAAAATTTCACATAGGACAAAAGAGGGAGTTGCTAGAAAAAAACCAAAACTTGAAGTCTTCCATTCATCCAAACATTTATCAATGACACTGTGGCCCCAAGTCGTTTACAGTTTCCATAAATGATCCCATATTTCGATAGAATTCAAGGATCCTGTAAATTTACTTTTCTTTGTGAGACAACCCAGGGATACCAAGCAGTTAAACTTTGAAGCCTTCTGCCTCTTGGATTGATTTCATCCAAGCAAATCAAGTAAAATGTTTAGTTTGTGCCAGCACTGGGCAAAGGGTCATGGGACAGGGTGAGCTGAAATGTGTTAGCTAATCACAACCTCCCTTCAGCCCCTTTTTTCTAAACTAAATAAAATGTCAGAGGGTGAAGAATAAAGCAATCACACCAAATCCATCAGTTCCTGCAGACTTATCAGTGACACTTGGCTGTCAGCAGTATCAGAGACCTCTGATAACATTAACATGGACACCTGACCTTTGTCCACAGCTGATGGAAATCTTTGATCAAGTTTGTACTAAACTGTCTCATCTCTGAAATCAAACTGAAACGACAAAAAAGCCCCAAAACCCCAAACAAACAAAGACAAGCACTTAGAAGTACCTGAAGTTGCCCTAAATACAATGCTATGTAAGTGTGTCAAATATAACTTATCTTCTGTTAGAAGACATTCAAAAGGAATCAAAATATTTGTATTTAGCAGAGTATCCCATGGAAAATCTGGGTACTGTTCAATGTTTAACAGTTAAAGTATCCTGATAATCTGTTAAACTGCCTTTGAAGTTCTTGATTCTTCTCTTTAGCTTCATTAAAAGCTGTTTTCTAGTTCTCAAATGCTTCCTTAAATTTTTAATTCAGGCTTAATGATTTTCTTCTTAGTTGTTAAGGAATATATTTGTATCTTAAACACGTATTGAAAAAATATTAATAAATGTGTTTTTCTTTGAAAATATTTTAATTAATCTGTATTTAAAGAATGTGAGTGATTTGATAGTGAGATGTGAAGCTTCCAAGGCATTCTATTTATGTCAGATGTAATACAGGTACAAGCATTCACAGGTGAGGTTAGCTTTTCAATAAGAAACAACTAAAAAAATGTAAAAATCATTTTGAATGACTAGAAAAAAACTTTAACTTAGACCAGGATCTAAAAATATACTTTATTTGTATTTTCTTATTTTACAAATGAGCAAATGAAACACATGCTACAGCCATGCAATTTCCAGTGGATAAGCCTGATTTAGTAGATTTAATTAGTTAGGTTTGCTTGTCAAGTGCAGCAATTACAGAATATACTCGGTGCTTAACATGATAAACTACTCACATAGTGAATTTAATAAATCATTACATTCCAGGCATTAAAATACCACTGCAAGATCCTAACAAATTCAAAGGAAATTGAACTTTATCACAGCTTCCACAAGAGGGCAACATGTACCAGGCATTTAACTACAATGGTATTATTAAAATCTTTTCATTAGTCAACAGGCTTGGAGGAAGTTCATTGATTCTGTATTCAGCATTCTCCAATATGAATTTGTGCTGTTATCTAAACCTTACACATTGATTGGTGCTCAGAGAAAGAAATTCAATTTTATATGGTGCTGAGCATGGGAGTTGCTATGTGTGCTTATAATTAATTACAATTAAGGCTTAATCTGCATTTCATTTATCACTTGGGCTGGTTTAACATGATCATTCTCATATTGGGGATGCCTTCATGGCTAAGGGAAGTGTGCAGTGTTAGAAGGTCACACATTAGCAGAGCACATGTAAATATTCATGTTGGAATAGATTATGACAATGTTGGGAGGGTTTTTGAAGGCAAAAAACACCCAACAAGACCATCTTAAACAGCTAAAGGATGGAATCTCTGTAGAATATTTTAAAAAACCCCAAATTATAATGGTAGAAGTGCAATTTTTGTTTGATTAGCCCATCTTCTCCCTGTGTGAAGAGACTTAATTTCTTATAGACACTAGATAGGACTTTTCTCTACAAGTCATCACAGTAAAATCAATTACACCCTTAATAGAATCAGGGTGGTCCAACCTGATCCAAAACAATTAAATTAGTCCTGCAAGACCCTGACATCTGATCAATGGTGTTGGCATAGAAATCAGCATTTCTTAGGTTTCTTCAGACTCTCAGGGCTCACATCTCAGGGGTGAGCATTTTTATTTTTCTCTTACAATGAATGAGCAATTCAAACTTTTCAATTTTTAGTGTGAACATTTTTACATAGTCTAAATTTTAGAGAAATTGATGCATTGATATTTCAGTGTCAAAGTTGGCAGCACTGTTAGGCAGTATGGTCATAAAAAATGACCAGTGTAGTAGGATGCTCAAACTCTGGAATATAATTTCTTTAATGTGCATGAAATATTTCATTTTTGAGAGAGTTGTCTCTTCAGCCTGACTCTGTGATGAACTTTTTCTTGGAAGTTGGAATTTCTGACCCTTTGCATCACTACTTAAAAACAGGGATAGCCACTATTGTCTTCACAGGGCACTCAGAATGGCTTCTTCCTTTTTCATAATGATCTGACTGAAATGGGCAAAAATTTGCTGGAAACATTAATGCTACCTATCCAAAGGCTCTAGGAAGAGCATACAAAAATTCTGCTTTTTATGTTTTATTTCACTTTGGGTAATGCATAATAGAACTAAAATAATAAAACACACACCACTCAATATAGGAACTCACTGCTTTAGGTCAACCATGTGATAAAAGAGTGCATGGAGAGTGAATAAACTCAGAGTACAGGAGATGCAGTGCATGCCCAAGAAAGCCCATAGATATTTAAAATACAGCCACAGCCGTTATTTGTGTATGAATTGATGAGCTCTGTGCTGTCACAACAGTTTGACTACTGAAACCCAAGCCAGATAAAGATTGGCAGGTTTATCTCTCAGCTACACAGCCTGACTACAGTGTAGACATGACTAACTCCAGCATACCTAATTCTCTGGATTTATCATTGTTGCCTAGGAGCCTTGATGTTTCAGTTTTTGTTTGTTTTGTTTTTTTTTTTTTTCCTTTCTATTTAAGTGTTACTTTTCCTTTGCTTTCTCATGAAGTAGTGTGGATCAGAGAAATTAGGATTGTCTCAAGCAGCCAATACCAGCTTTTGCAGCCTCCTCATCCACCCAGAATATGCCTGGGTTTTGAAACTGCAGCTTGAGCAAAACAGAGTGCAAAACAGAGTGTTCTTCTACCCTTAGGGCTTCCAGATGCTCCTCAGCTGAATAGAAGACTCTTCTCCTGAATGTTCTTTCTCACGTGGACAAGTTCTTGTTGCTATTGCCTGTCCCATAACTTTTATTTTTAAAAAACATCAATATACAATGTAATTTTACTAAGAATCAGAATATGATCACCAGAGTTCAAAATAGTCTTCTGAATCCAGCTCCCTTTCCTCAGTAGTGTAGTCATTTTTGGCCTTTGTTTCTTCAATAATTGTCCTTTGTGCAGTGATGGATTAAGCAAAATTAGCTTCATTTTTATTTTCTCTCTAAGATGTTCTCCCAGATTCAAAAGTTGTCCTCTGTATCTAATGAAAACAAGCTTTGTTTTCATGCCCTTACCACTGATACCTTGATCAGCTAAAAAAAAAAATTTCTAACAGCATATTTGAAACTGGATGATACGGAAGAACTTTATTGGGTTTGTTTTATTCTTACTTAGGAAGCTTTTGAAGTCTGGACTAGTAAAACTTGAAGCACTGATAAATTGTTCCTTTTAGTCCCTGTGAGATGAAATTTCATCTCATTTTTCCATAAACAGTTACTTATATTCCAGGTGCCATCTTGAATAAGCATGGACTGAAATCAAAACCCCTCTCCCTTTGTCTGACCTTGCAAAAGTTACACACCCAGAAAGTTGCTGCTCCTCCTGGGTAAAGAATGTGTGCTGAGATCACTGGTGGCCCTGTTTATTCCTCATTGACAGGCTGCCACGATAGGTAGTTCATGCAGAAATATCTCATAGAAAGTGCCTGGATGTATTTCATGATGTGCTGGAGTATTTATTTCATTCTGGGGAGTGGAGGGAGAGCAGAGCTCTGCTCCTGTGTCCTGCAGTGTGCATGCAGCATCACTCTAACCCTTTCAAGGTTATGAATAGCCTGCAATATATATTGCTGCACTAGGAAAAGATATGATCCTTTTATTTTTCTTATCTGGGAAGCCTTCCCTGATGGGAGGTCAAGGGTGTCCCAAGAGTAATGCAATCTCCTCTGGAAATTTCAAAGAAGGCGATGATTATCTGCAATTGACTGAGGACATCTGTGCTGGCACACTGACACCCTGCCTAATTGATTATCCCAGATTTGCACAGCCACAGCCCAGCCCAGGGCCCCAGCTGAACAGATGCCATGGCTGACACCCCCTCACACTGCACCAAAAGCTCCACAAGTGGTTTGTTTTCTGCCAGAGCAGAGACTGTGTGCAGATACTGATTGAATTTGATAAACTTTCTCTTCCTGTAGTTGGGAAAGTCCTTATACAACTTCAGCCAGCAGACTGGAAACATAACTAATTGGTAATTAGCAATACCTGGGGCAAAACTGTCCTTATCCCTGGCTTTGAGTTAACAATATTAAGATGTGACTTTGTCCTGTAGCTCAGAAGATGTTGCAGGCTCTGAGAACAGTGCCTGAGAAGATCCCTCTGCTCTTCCCCATGGGGATTTCTTCCCTCAGTTTTCTGAAAGAAACAAAGAATTCAGTAGAACCTGATACTGCATGATGATATCTGTAATTTTCAGTGGCAGGGTCTCTTTGACCTCAGCCACTGTAGGAGTAATTCTCCCTTCTTGTCTCTGCAGTTGACCATGTGCTCTGATTTTATATAAACAGTTAAAGCAAAGCCTCATAGCCTCTGGTCAGTCCAGTCCCCTTCTATTGCTGATGGATGTTTATCACCATTCTGCCAGTAGTGAAAATGCCATCAGTCCTTAATGTAATATATGGGATACTTTTCAACCTATTTGGCATAGCAATCTAGCCAGGAGATGAAAATTAAGTGTGAGAATGTATCACAGTACATTTCTAAAAGTTTGCTCTTACATAAATGGGAAGTCCATCACAATAAATATTCCCCTTAATTTCAGCAGCAGGTTGAGTTTTTATGGAAAGAACAAGTACTTAATCAGTTGTAAGTTTATGATTCCTGCAGATACAGATAAGGTAACTATGAACATCACAGAAAATGTCTGCTACAAGGAAATTAAAAGCATGAAGTGAAAAACTGCGACTGTTTTCCCCCAAATTATGTAATTCACCTTGAATTTTGGTGATTGAAAAAAGGACTGAACTATTTTGAGCTCGACTTAATATGAGTTTTCCTGTCTGTAACACTTTTCTGTGAAAACAATTGGGTGGACTCCACAACCCATCAGTTCTTGCTTTACACTTCACTGCAGGCTAAACTGGGCTTTACAGATGATCTTTGTTTAATGTATTCTGACTTTCTGTCCTGAATATCAGAACTACAATGTTTTTCAGGCAGAACAAAGCCAACCATCTGGGTGAAGTCTCTAATTAAAGTGGGGGTTTATGGATTTATCCTGTATTTCAAATCAGGTAGCTGCAGTGCAGATATGTTTGTTCATTGATCACAGCTACTGAGGGAGCCCTCTGTGCTTGTTTCCACCTGGAGACTGACTGTGCCATTATTTGCCAAAATCCATTCTACTCTCTCCATTTTAAAAATGGGTAAGAACTAAAATGAATAGAAGTTTCAGGGTTTTTTCATTCCATGGAATGTAAAATGTACTGTGAGAAGAGCTCTGCTCTCTTTGGAGATAACCTTAGGTTGATCTGATTTAAAATAATAAATTAGTGCAAAGAAATGTCCATAATAGTAAAAGGAGCCCCTTACAACTAGCTTGAGATTTCACTGTAATGGAAATATCTGTTCCATCTAATTTTTCTGCTTTGGAACAAATTAATTTATAATTTGGCAGACATGATCTTGGATTTGCTCATTGCTAATATCTCAAGTTAATCCCTCTTGCAACATATATTGCAGAGCACTTCCTATGCTGAGCAATGCTTGGTTAATGGCTTAGTTCCACCCATTTATTTCGGTTTAGACTTTCTCATCGATTAGGAAATTTTTTATTTTCAGTAATTACATTTGACATTGGTTTGTGCTGATATAAAAGAGCTCAGAGGAGCAAGAATGAAAGTTGCCTTCAAGAGATGCCGCCCGGGAGCTTCTGACCTTCCCCAGCTGCATTGCAAGAGGATGGGAAGGAAACTCCCACTTGTAAAACAGAAAATAAAAAGTTGGAGCATGACTTTGTGCTAAGCTACTTTGAAAACTGCGGAAAATAATCCCCTGAGTGTTTTACTGTGCAGTTTCTGTTCCAAAATGTCATCCGACCAGTTACTTACATAACTAAAATGTTGAAGTATTTTTTCACCCAGAAAACAAATAATTTTTCTATGCTTATAGAATTAGCTAATTGCAGCATTCCAGAATATGATAACTTTAGCTCAGCTTTGAGTTTTTAATGTAGTCCTCTTCTACTTGAAAGTTCTACATGTTGACCTTAATGCTGTGGAAACACAGAGTTTGTTAGCAGCTAATGTCCCTCATCCAAAAACATATTGGTGTTCTCTCACTGCTGTTCTCATGATTTTTCTGGAAGAGAAGAATAGATACAATTAATAGTTTTATTTCCTTTCCTATCTTAATGCGTTTCAATGCTTATAGAATTGGCTGGGGACAGGGAAATTCCCTGTAAAGCTGAGAGATTTTTTTCCATTATACTTTCCATACCTGAAGTCTAGATAAGTTCAAGGAGAATAAAAATACCTCCTTTCTCACAGGTGTCTCACAAGTAGGTTGCAAAAGTTATAAGTGAGGGAAGTCTTGAAAATCAGCAAAGTAGGTAAAGTCAGATTCTAAGAATTTTAAAGGAAAGTGTAAGGAATGGTCCCAGGAATATCTTCCATCTGCTCTTACACAGCAGTGATGGAGATGTAGCTCCCCATGCCTGGGCACAGCAGAACCCAGGGTGGAGAGAGGCTGCCAGAGAATTCTCATAAATAGACATGGTCCCCAAACACAGAAAGCAAAGCTGTGAGTACACATGAAAATAGTCTCTGAGAGGATGAAAAATATTGTTTTACTTGGCCAAGGTATGTGGAGAACAGAAAAGAGACAAAAAGGACTAAGCAGGCTGTTTCATCAACAATTCTTTAGCTGCCTAGTGCAGGAGGTAGGAGACAGTTGTCATTATTCAGCCTCCCAGATGAATTCAGCTCAGTGTAAATGGGACAGAATATTGTATATAATATCATATATAAATATAATAAGATCTACCTGGAATATTTTTTTAAATTGTTATGACAAAAAAGGGAACAATCACAACATTCATATCAGCTGTTAAAAGCACAAGTTGTTACCTGCATTTGCTGCCTCTTCTGGGGAGGGTGGAACAGCTGAGTGTGTCTGGTTTGACTAATTCTTAAATAACTCTGGTTCCCTTAGCTGTCAAAATATAAAACCTGATGTGTCCTGCAAATGTTGGCCTTAAACTACAACACTTTAATGGCAGGGGAGATGCTTTGTAAGGTGGGAGTGTGCTGCAGGATTGGTCATTCCCACTAAGAAGTTTTTCATCTGATGGCAAAGCTGGAGGATGTTTCACAGAATCACAGAGTGGTTTAGGTGGGAAGGGACCTTAAAGATTGTCTCATTCCAACCCACCTGCCATGGCCAGGGACACCTTCACTGGACCAGGCTGTTCAGAGCTCCATCCAACCTGGCCTTGAACAGGGATGGGGCATCCACAGCTTCTCTGGGCAAGCTGTGCCAGGGCCTCACCACCCTCATAATAATTTCTTCATGGTACCCAATCTAACCCTACTCTTGTTCAGTTTGAAGCCATTCCTCCTTGTCTTCTCCCTCCAGGACATTTTAAATAGTCTCTCTCCATCTTTCTTGCTCCTCTCACATACTGGAAGGCCACAATTAGGTCACCCCAAAACCTCTTTTCCAGGCTGAACAATCCCAACTCTCTCAGCCTTTCCTCATAGGAAACCTGTGCCAGCCCTGTGTCCCTGTGCTCACCCTGGTGGCCCCCTCTGTACTCACTCAAACAATCCATGTCCTTCCCATGCTGGGGACCCCAGGGCTGTCTATCAATTCCAGTATACCAGTATATATCAGAAATAGATATTAACTTTGAAATTATAAAATGCAGTTCTTCCATGCACAAAAATATGCATATATATTTGACTGAATTTCCTTTGAATAAAGTACTGGGACCTAAATAAATTGATAGTCTGGATAAAATTAATTACTTTAATACAGTTAAAAAATAATATTCACAGAACAACATATATTAAAGCCATTTGTTCAGCTATATATACTAAAATGATTTTAAAAGTTTTAATTAATGATTGCTCACTAATAATATCTTGAGCTTTTCTCAAACCACTGGCCAGTGAAAAAGCCACTTCAGCAATATTGAACTAGGATTATCCCACGGTGTACTGTAAATTGCATTAAGATATCAGAAGGAGTTCACCCAAGCAGCAAAGGTTGCTGCATCCTTGACTGTAATCAGTAGAAAGGAAGCAGAAGCTAAGATTATATTTGAATTTAGTCAGTCTGCAGCAGGAAAAATCCTGTTAGTCATGCATTGATTTGGAATATTCAGGTGCAGCCTGTGTTGGTTTGGTGGAGAAGTAATCCTGATTTAAACGTTAAGCTTCTGAGGTCTAGCTTAATTTAAAGATAAACCTTGGGATTGTATAAGGTATTTACCACAAAGAACATGCTCTATATTTGAGATAGTGCTTGGCAGTTTAAAGAGCCCTAGGAATTTGAAGTTCTGAAGGCCATGGAAATGCCTGAGTTCAGTAACACTTTTTTACACACTCTGCTTGTATATAAGTGAAAATGAAGAATTCCTGTTTCATCAGATGATTATTAGTCAGGCTGGTCTCTCTCCAGTATGTCCATCTCTGTCTCATGCTGGGAAGCCCAGAACAGGACCCAGCACTCCTGGTGTGCCCTTGCCTGTGGTTTTTACCTCTGGTAAAGGACAGGATCACTTTGCTCTGTCTGCTGCCAGCACTCCTCCTAATGCAGCCCAGGAAGCCACTGGCCTTCTTTTCAGCAAAGGCACCTTGTTGGCTTGTGTTCAACTTGTCTACCAGGACACTCAGGTCCTTTTCTGCAAAGCTGAAAAAAGCACATTTGTAGAAATGTCAGGCAGATCAGTAGCTTTTATATATTACTGGATGTCCATGGGATTCACAGTTAATAAATATCTCAGTATACAGGGATGAAGTCTGTGATTGGCTTGAAACCATTCTGTCCTTTGATGAGAAGTGAAGATCTTACTTCTCAGTTTGATTCCCTTAGGTTTAAGTACAATCACATAGAAATAAAATAATTTAGAAAAAAAAAAACCTACTTATTTTGATTTGCAGAATGATTGTGCCATCTAATATTTTCCTGGTGTCATTATCAGAATGGAATAAAACAGTGTTACTACTTTTCTATATAGAAAAACAATAGTCAGTGGACCATAAGAAGCTGCTGAAAAATTAAAATAATATTTAGGAAGTTAGGAACTTTTAAAGGGCCACAAAAAGAAATAAATTCTGTAATCAAAACTGAAATTTTATTTATGTCAATCAAGAACTTTTCTATTTTCAGTTTGGTTGGATTATTGTGTTTCTCTCTTAGAGCAAATAGTTGAGCACAGTCATACTGACCTTTGTATTCCTACTGAATTTGAAATGCATACTCCCTTTTCAAAGATAAAAGAGATGAAAATGAGGAATGACTTATCTTTACAAATAGGGAGGATCCCTTTAGCTGAGGGAGTGCTTCAAATTCCACATTCTGGATTTTCTTACAAATTTGGGATGGATACAGCTGAATATTTTTCTTGTAAATCCTCTTTTGTGCTATACAAGTTGTTCTTGCAATACAGTAAAACATACTCAATACATAAAAAAGATAGATATAACATCCAGATGCTGAGATTGCATCAATGTACTGTTTTTGAATAGAAAGAAATGGACAGAAAGGAGTTAAGGATTTTTTTTCTGCTTATATGGTTTCATATTTCATAATCTTGTCCAGTAGACTTAATGAAATTCAGAATGCTGACTACATATCCTAGAGAAACCCTACTGGGACATTAAAAGCAGCAATAGCAAACATAAACATAAAGTCTCCTTCAGATTCCAAGTACAACACACCCGTCACTTTCCATTTGCTTCTGTTCTCAAGGAACACAGGGAAAGTACTATACAATAATGTAAGATTTGAATTAATAGCAAGCTGTCTAATTTTAGCACTATGAAAAAACATTATTTGCATCATTCTACCTTGTCCAGCTAATTTGTCAAAAGAAAAAAAGGAATTAGTGAAAAATATTTAGCATATTGAAAATCCATAATTTCATTTCAAGTTCTTGCATAGTCTCAGTATTTTTTGAAGGTAGGAAATTGAGCAGAGAAACAAAAACATCTATTTTTAATCCAGGGAATATACAGAGAATTCTGTGACACTCAGGACAACAGAATGTGTTCATTTGACATCCCAAACATAAAGACAGTTTTGCCCCTTACACTTTCTGTGGAGCTCTTTTAAGACTAATTCCTGAATGCAGAAAATAATTAAATAAATATTGAAATAATGATTCTAGCCAGTGCCAGAGTGTTGTAGCACAAATTTGAAGACAATGACTTGAACATAGCATGGTCACCAAAATGAAAATTAGAAAGTAGTATTTAGGAAAATGTTTAAAGACTATGAAATCACAAAATTCCCACTAGAAAAATATGATAGAAACATTGCAAACATTTCTGTGCTATCAAAAATGAGAGAGAGGAGATAAAATTCTTTAATTATTTTTCACTTTCCATTGTGCACTCCCTTTAGTCACGTCAGTCCTCACCTTGTTTTCTTTATTCTTATGCTCTATTCTGCTGTTACTTATTAGCTCCTTTTCTTTAAATACCCTAAATCACTCTCTTTTTTTTCTTACTTTTCTTTTTCTTTTCATGTTACTGCTGGGTCTCTGGTTTGATTTATAGATTTCGTGCTGAATTTTGGAGTCAACTTTCTGTTTCAAACTCCCAGATGGAAATTATAGCAGTTGCTCTGTGTAAAAACCTGCAGACCTTCACCTGAGGTTTCCTTTCTGCTCCCTGGCCAGAGGGGCAGCTAAAGCAGCTGATGGCTGTGGCTGGGTCATTCTGGAGATGTTACAGGGCAGGGGAAAATCTGTCGTGGTGCCAGGGATCACTCAGCTTTCATACCAAAGTCTCTACTTGAAATTCTTCCTCAAGTAGCCCAAGAACATCATTGAGCATCCCATAAAGCTCCTGATTCATTATTGCTCAGAAGGTGGGACAATCAGAAACACTGCTGTGTGTAATGTCTGTGTAGGAGAAAAGGTTGCTTTCCCTTTTTCCTCCAGAATTTAAGGGCTGGGAAGAATTTTGTCTGTGCTACTTCCTTCCTGTTGGTCCTTTGTATTTAAAGATGTGCTGCTTCTATTCTGTTAAAGTGTTGGTGAAACAGCCTAGAATATGAAATAGAGAATAGTTTCATTATTTCAGATAAAGCTATAGAAGTAAACACGTATTTGTGTCATTATTCTGTATGCCAAGGCTCATTAGCTGTTGCTAATTTGGCTTGAGTCATTGAATGAAGCTGAGTTGCTGCTTCAGAAAGAAGAAATTAACCCATAGATATTCATTGTATGCATTAGATATTCCAGAAACCTTCCTCACTGCCATTTTGTGTAAGAAAACCCCCAAAACAAGCCATCCCTTAAGGATATTTAAGGAAAGGAGAACAAATACTGACAGAAATATATGTTTGACATGTTTCTGGAGAAAATAAAGTACAGGTAAGATGAAAATGTTATTCAGATACAAAGATTTCCAGCTAAGCCTTATGTCATACAAATGTTAACTGCACATCTATTTCAGGACAGAAATTTAACACAAAGCTCACTACATGAGAAGAGTTCTAGTTAACTCTGAAGGCCTTGCTAAGGTGCTGCATTCTTGGTACAGTAACTAAAACATTCTTTCAGATGGCAAGCAGGAAAAATGTGTTATAAAATATTAAGCTATTCTCTTTTACTTGTATGTTTCATTAACCAGATTAATTTGTAAAAGTTCATCTTTTTGGTTGTGACATACTAATTGCTAAACATTCTTTTCTCATCTTTCTCAAACTGAAGGCAATATATCTGCATTGCTTGCTATAACTGGGCTTGAAATATTTCATCTCATCCTCCCCCTGAAAGCAAAGCTCATGTGGAGCTGGTCCTTACCCTGTAAATGTATTTTCTTGTGAACCAACATATGCAGGGTGAAGATAATCTGGGGGTTTGGGCTGTAGGAGAGATTGGAATCCCAGGGTAGCATGATGTTACAGATGCAGCTCTGCCTCACTTTCTTTTCTTTTCATAAAGAGGAGGAAGTAAACTGGGCTCTTGCAGCAGGGAAATGCAAAACACCTTAAAGGCAAAGGTTCATTCTGGAAACTTAATGTGAGGAATCAATTCTAATCCATAACAGCTTTTCACAAGTAGCTTTCATGCATGAATAACAATATTGAACTCAATGAACACACTGGTTATTGGTTATCCAAGACAGCTAAGTGCTATTTTTCTTTTCTGCTTTGCCATTTCTGGTCAAGATAGTACATCACGTTGTTAAAGAACACAATTAAAATGTTCTAGAAACAATGGATAATAATGGGCTAGGCCTCTGAATATGAAATAAATAATTGCTTATATGTTTATAATCTACTACAGCTCTTGAGCATCTGCACAGGTCCTGATGTTATTACATGACTTTCATGCCTTTCCAGCATAAAAACAGTTAACTGCTCTGACCAGCATGTGTTTTGCCTCATATTTCTAAGCTCCTTTAGCAATTCCAGTACTTATTTAAGGAGGACTGATTTTTATCTATGGCTTGGATTGCTTCCTTAAAAAGGATGTTCTCTCCCTAAGCCAAAAATAGTAGATTGAGTAGTGATGGTTCTGCTGGCCCAGAATTCTCTGGGTCCTAAATCAGAGCATGACACGAGTGGGACTGGCAAAGCCACTGATATTGCTGTTATGAAAGTACATTTTTCAGAAGTGTTGACTGGCCTGCAATGTATATTGTCATACTTCTCTATATTAGCATTGATTTTAAGTTACAGTCATTTTTTTATTGCAGCTTTCACAGGGAAATCATGTACCAGCTGCTAATATGTTATCTGTCTCTGGGATGCTTGGGCAGCTGCACCTAATATTAGTATTTCACTGACCTTATAAATTTTACCTTTGGGTTTATTTGTGTTTTGGAATGGATTTTTTTGCCCCCAGTATTTAAGCTCTAAATCTTGGATGTGTTAGAGGACACATAACCTCTAATGAAACTGATGGGACTGTCCCTTTCAATTACAAAGACAAAGGAATCAATGGGACTCATTTCACAGGTTGAATGAGGTTGTTATTATTAAACACTACAATGAGGAACAATAATTGATGATAAATTATCGGCAAAATCCTATTAGATTATGCATTATTTTACTCATTGTGGTGTGAAGGATTAAATTGTGTAAGAAGTTGCAAAACATGGTGTTTTCTCAACTCTGCCTGATCTCATAAACCATACAATGAGCATGTAAAACACACCTTTGCTTCTATTTATTTGGGCAAAGAAAAATCAAATAATGCATTTTCTACATGCATTCAGGTGGACCATCAGCAGTATTAAACTGTTCAGTTCAGGAATGCAAAGGAAAGAAAACATGCAATTAAGGGACAACTAATAAGATAAATTTCAGATCCTGAAAAACAAAATTTACCGCTTTGTAAGGCAATGAAAACTCACTTCAACTAAGTATCTTAATTTTTTCTATACACAAAGATACATGAAATTAGTTCATATTTCTCCTCTGGCACTGCAAGTACTAGTGCTCTTTTCTGCACTTAATACTGTCAGTTCTTTTGGTAAGAAAGAATTAATAAATGTCCATTTATATTAGTCCTGGAAAAATATTTCCACAAATGGTGGATCCTGGCAGTACCCTTCATCAGTATATCCATTGTGTTAATTTCTTAAGGATCCATTTAATGCTCTCCTGTTTTATTCCCATTGTCAGATCCCTTCTGTGCTCTATTCCTCCTCCTGGTACTCCTTGCCTTGTGAAGTGATCTCACTGTACAAAGGAGTAAGGAGAGCTCAGTGCCCAGCCTGGCCTCTGGGAAATGCTCATTTATAGCTTGGTCACCCAGGACTGCTGTGCCAGGAGTGATGCTCAAGTGAGCATTGCTGGATAAAGAGCCTCTTTAGCCTACTACCCCAACATCCTGCTCAGTTCTTGGAGGAAGGTTCCCTGTTTCTGCCTCTGAGCTGGCTGTTCTATTTGCCTGGATATTTTCTTTGTCTGTACAAACTTCAGAGGCTGTAGAGAATCAGCCTCATTGCTGACTGCCTGTATCACCGTATAACATCTACAGCTGCTTTGTGATATCCTGGCTCTTTTATGCCAGGAATGGAATAATGCTCCACAGATAAAATCTCTCCTACCACACAGCACAGGGGGGGTTTTCTGTTGAATCTGAGTTAGGCTGACCAGCATAAAGAAAATGCTTTGGTCAATACAGGCCATTTTAAGTATTTATTTGGACACATTACTAGATAACATTTTCTTCCATGAAATTCATCCCAGTGGGATTACCCAAAGTTTAAAACCAAAAACTATGCACATTTTTACTTGGGCAAATATTTTCAAAGAGGTCTGTTATGCTGAGAGACATTATTTATTTTCTCCTCCCACTAGGACAAAAAATAGAAAGCTAAATGTGCAACCACATATTTGCAAGGGATAAAATTCTGCCTTTGACTGACATTGTGATGTATTTATAATGTTGGGAAGTAGTATTTTAAGGTTTCCTGCCACCTGCTTTAAAAACTGCAGTTCCTTTTTTCTTTTAATATTCCTTGTGCAGCAGTGACAGTACAGCAAACTGTCAGTCACAATGAGCTCATGCACATCCTTCTGTCAGGATGAGTGTGGAGCACTGTGGAGATCTAATGGAGCAAGGGAATGGAAATCAGGAGGCAAAGTCATGCCTGTGTGACTTTGAAAAGTCACTTAGCCTTTTTAAGCAGGAGTTGTCACAAGTGGGCTCATTCTCCTTTTTCGTGTCCAGGAAAAGATATATGAATGTTAATCAACATTTCCACCTCTTCCTCTTCTGTTTCAAGCTGAAATTCCCATCAGCTCCTAGCCCATTCTAACAACATTGGAATTTTAAACCCTTATTTAATCCTTATTTTAGAGAAGCATTTTCAACTCTCTTGTAGAGAGTAAGCTTTCAGCAGAATGCTTAAAAACTTCAAGAGAATGTATTTCAAAGTCATCATCAGGAAACCAGAAAAGAAACTAGAACACAAAATCTGAACTGTATTTTTTTTATTCAGAAGGTCTTGTATATTTTTGTGGAATAATTATAATATGCTCCATTTCTTTTGAATGACAAGCAAATGCATAATACAAAAGTTGTAGAATTTTTTCATAATAAACATAGAAAGAGCTTGGCTTTTGCATACTGCAAAATAATTTTTAAAACTCAGAAGTCTCTGAAAAGACAAACCAAATTCCATTATCTCACTTAAACAGGAATAAGCTTAAGAAAGGTTAATTGCACTGTTCTGACTCCAGGCCATCTATCATCACACTGACAGAACTTTTTCTTCACTGCTGGGAACAATGATAGGGCATAGCAGTGATGATGAAAATTGAATAGTCACTTTTTATGAGGATGTGTGCACTTCCAAAGATAATGCATTGGGATCCCCAAGTTTTGATAGCATAGTGATTAGGAAAAATGGTGAGAAAGGATTTGAAATGTTCCAGTACATTTCATTAACATGAAATACAGAACAAATTGTATTTAATAACCACCTTTCAAAATTATTTCTAATTAGTGAGGTATATTTGGCAGGTGTGCTTTCTTCTTCATCTTTGAAATTTACCATAATTTTTTTGACAGATTAGTCTCATAAAGGTTGCAAAGAAAAGTCAAAGCACCTAGGTCATCAAATCTACAATTAGCTCTGTTAATTTCCTGGAAGAATAAAAAAGATTGATGTAAATTATTACACACTATCTGCTAGAAGAAAGTTATTGTAAAATCTAGGATTAGTACTTCAAGACATTTATTTTGCTGAAAGTATAACACTTTAAAGCAGAAGTATTTTCTGATCATATGTTAGCAGGTACAGTAAAGTGACAAATCAAATCTATTGATGTGCCTTTAGCCTCTGAAAATTTAGTACTTGTGAGAGACATGTATCCATTTATCGCAACCATAAGTGATCCAAAAAAAGAAAAGTGAATTTTCTACAGGGAAATGTCCTTCATTGTTGAAGAAATCTATGATGTCCTTTAACTTCAGTCATTCTGTGTTTGTAGAGGCAGTTCAATGTTGTGGTGCAAGTCACAGGGTGAATGCCTATCCCAAAGTCTGGGTTACCAACACAATTTGGAATCCACAATTGCAAGTGAAAACCAAAGAGCATAGGAGAAAAGCAGAACCATGCTAAAGCTAAACCATGGCTCTGCTCCTTCTGAGTGTCAGCTGTCTCTTCTCCCATATCCTTGGAAAGTACAGAGGTAAGGGCATGGTCAGGGGACCACCACATCCATTTTTCATCTGGACTCCTACCAAATGAATGCAAACCAGCAGAGTCCTTCTGTTCATGTTAAAATAGCTTCAGGTATTTACCACACAAAGGCACGCTCACATTTAAGCATATTCTTAAACCATTTGAGGTTTTTCTAATTAAACCCAGCACACTGAATCCTAGCAGTTTATCCTTGGTACTGCCCAAAGCACTGATGTAACACTCCCAGGTGGAAATCCACTATCACCAAAGGGTCCCAGAAAGTTGGTTTAAGTTTACCTTGATTTCAATGTGATGCCTTGCCTAACGTGGGATTTATGGCAATGTTATATTCAGGTATCAAAGCCATGAGTATTTGTGTGGCTAATTTTATGTTGCAGAAAAGTTGTGCAGTTTGTCAAACACACACCACTAGTAGAGCTGTATTCAAAAGGAAAACGATTCAACCCAGTTTGCTGTTGAAGCAGCATCAAAAATCCTTGCTGATTTTGGCAAACCAATTAAATCTACACTGAGGGCCTCTGAAAATTGTATTTTAGATGCTTTAGCCACAATTTAGCAGTTTTGTTCAAATGTACTGTTATCAGCACCTGGTGCTCAAGTGTGTTTGCAGGAGTGTTGTGTCAGACACTGAACTTAGTTCTGTGCATGTGGGTTATTGATGTGTCTGATGCTGTATCTTTTTGTCTTTCTAATCCTCCTGCTCTCTGTCAGAGGAAGGGAAGGACTCCAGTTTTTCACTGCCATGTCCTCATAAATTCTTTGTGAAAGTAGCATTATGGTGTAACACTGAGGGCTTTGTCAGCCTCCAAGATTTCTTTTAAGTGTGGATCCTGTGGATATGGGAGATTGGATCTCCTAATAGGAGCAGCCAAGGCAGGCTGTAAAACTTAGCCTTTCCAATTATTTTCTTCATTAACCACAAACACTTTTGTCTCCACCACAATTTTCACACCCCAGCTCCATTTCTGTTTTCCTAAAGTATTGCTTTTCTAAACTCATTTATTTTTACACTATTCCTCAATCCACCTCCTGTATTACCTTGCAAGCCCAATAAGAACCAAGCTCACCCAGAAGAAATGAATAGCATCTGTTGCAAGGTATTACTTGTCACTAGGGGGGAAAAAATACCAAATTGCCAACAATTCCTTATGCCATAATTTTGTTGGCTTACAACACAGGGAAACACCTTTAGGAAACACTAGCTGTGGACAGATAGTTGGATGATAAACTAGGGAATGAAAGTAAGCTAGCTAGAAAAAAAAAGACACTGTAGATCTGTGTGTGTTAATAAATGACAAGCATGACATACAGATAGATAGATAGAAGTTTTGTTCATATCTGAATTATTCCTAGAGCTCTTCTAGATATTTTTCCCAAGCAGAATATTGTTTCAAAAGTGGAAATGTGATGTTTGTGCAAACATACATTTCACAGAAGATTTGAGCAAAAACTGTAGATTTTTTTGGCATTTCCTTTTTCCTTTTTTTTTTTTTTTAATAATTTTTTACCTGCTTAGGCAGGGCACAGAAACAATACCAAGCAAAACCAATAAATACTTGAAGATATAGCTGAAACTTGGACATTAAATGCCTAAAAATATTTTATGAATGAAAGGAATTAATAAAGCAAGAAGAGATGAAATACAATGTTAAAGAAAGGCGTATCTCTACCAATTTCTCAAATCATGCCAACAATAGTAACAGAATCCTAGCTGAAGGTCAGGTAAAAACTATTGACTGCTTCTTGTTCTTTTTTTTAATTAGGCAGTTCTGAATATGGATTATGAATTCTGACCACAAATTTCAACAACCTTTTTTATTTTTCCTTCCTCTCCATGTGACACATTTTTTTATCAGTACTGGAACATATTCTAGTGATCTTGAAGTGCCCAACAGCTAGCAGGCAGGTTGAATAAATTGTTGCTTTGTGCCTGGGGGTCTACATTTCCCTGGCTCCTTCTCTTTTTCCCCCCAGTCCTCATTTCCCTGTCCTGTCAGCTGTTGCAGAATTCCATTTTTAATACATCATGTGCAATGTGCACAAGACTTTGCATGGGCAGGGTTGTCTTTGTAATCAGGTTTGACCCTTCTAGTAGCACACATCACAAGAGGAACAGAAATATTTTAATATTCTTAGCAAGGTGATGTGCATGTATAAAATTTGGAGGTCATGTGCTGCCTAATACTGCATTCTTTTAATCTCACATCCTCTGTAGTGCATGTGACATTAGGAAACCAGGCAATTGTGCCTTGGCTTTGTTCTGGAGTGTCCCTTTGATCACTTTTTGCTTTAAGGAGTACATTTGCCAACAAATAGGAGTTGCCTCTCTGACCTTAAAGAAGAATATTGTCCCTTTTCACTGCTGTAATGACTTCTTTTTCCTACATGCCCAGAAGTATGGAGCTAAAGAACTCTATTCCTAGCAGATTTTACTGACAGGCAGTAGCTATCTGCTTCCTATGTTATAGCTTTTCTGGCTTAAAACTACTTTTTTTTCTCCCTGAGTGAATATAATGTTGAGTTTGAGTTTCTACTTGCTGTGGCATTATACATTCACAACTTAAAAACATGTGGACATGGACATTAAAGCAATTTTCAGTTTATTCCTATTTACCACATCAGGACCTTTCAGAATTTGTCTGATGTGGCACATACCTGTAACTGAGTAACCATGGCAAAATCTTGGGCTCTTCATTCCTGGGAGTCTCTAATCCAGTGGGAAGGAAGGTGTCCATGGCACTGAAATATTTTCAAGGTCAAAGGCTTTTGCTAAGTGCAGGGACTCAGAAGCTTTTGGTCCTAAACTCTTGGTCTGTTCTCATTTGCTCTGGCAGCCCAAAGCCTGTGCAAGTGGCTGATGAATGTTTAAGTGGGGATATCTGGTGCTGATCTCCTCCCAGGCTTGATATACCCAGCCTGGAGGAAGGAGAACACCTTCAAAGGTGTTAAGGGAGTGTAATTCCTGATCCTCCAGTGTGTGTGTGATCACAGGGATGGCAGGACCAGCACAGCTCAGAGCCTGGCTGATGGAAGTGACTGACTGAAACTGAGGGACAGAAGTGGAGTTTTCCCCATGCTGGCTCATAAACAAAAGACATGACAGTCATATGGCAAATGCTACTCACATTTCTGTCCCCATGAAGCTGCTGTGCCCTGTGTGCAGTACCCTTCCTCATTGGAACACTGGACTCTAGACTGTGACATCTGTGAGCTGATGCAGCAGCCAGAAGAGATGGATGAAGCTGATGGGAAATAAACAGATAAGCTTCCCTGAGGCAACATATTTTCACTCATAAATACAATTCTTGGGCCTTTTCTTGTCCAAGGCTGACTAATGACTCCAGAAAGTCACTTCTGCTTTCTATGGACAGATATGAACCAGTCCACTGAGCTATGTGTTGTAATGTAATTTCTGGAGACCACAAAGATTAATTTTAGTGCTAGTTTCATTTCATAATGAACTCTTAGAAAATACAGTTTTGACATCCCTGACTTCTGTGATGTATCAATTCAAAACCTCATTTGTCTTGCCTGAATTTATTGTAAGCTGTAATTTAAGAGAGATCATCTCTCTTTTATCAATTGTGCTTTTATCAGTTTAATGTTATCTTTATCAATTTATCTTCTGCATTCTGTAAGTTATGTTGAAAACAGAAATTTTCTTCTGCAAGGTAATTATATCTACAGGTTATTTTCAAGACTTTTATTTCATTTTCTGTACATCAAATTGTTGTACAGAGGGCATTCCTTGAGGCATGAGATTTTTTTTCCTGGACTGACAGAATCAGTTCACCTGAAGTCTTCACTATTAATCCACTGAGGACTGTCTGTGGCATATACATGTGGCTTATCCTTCATCTTCCTTCTGGGGAGATATTTTTAATTATTTACAACAGAACATACACAAAAAATTTGTTAAATGGCAGAAGAATTAGTCCACTTAAGTCTTGTATCTAAATGTCTTCATGGATAAGGATTAAATTTTAAAATTCTTCATGAAAAAGAACATAAACATCAAAGTCACTATTTAATATAATTAAAATAGGAATGAGTTTTGTTGATATATTGTTCATTGCAAGCCTCACTAAATAAGAATTTGGAATTGCTTTAGGAAAAAGGAAGATGTAACACATTTTTCTCTATTAAATTAGTTGGAGGAGGAGGATATCAGTAACAAGAACCATGGATGAGGTTTCTGCTGAAAAAAAAATTATTTAGAAAAAAAAAGCAAATCAGATTCAAATTTAAATAAATAATACTGCTTTGAAAATTTTCTTGGTAAACAAAGACATCAGATGCATTCTTGTAAATTACTTCAATATTAAATTGTCTGTAGTAGTAGGTGGAACATATAGAAGTAACATTTCAGAAGGATGAGCTAGTGAAATATGCATTATATTCAGAAGACTGCATCTTCTTTCCTTAGCATGCACACTGATGAGAAAAAAAAAAATTATAGGACTGTCTGAATTAAAGTAAGAGAAAACTACTTCAGCACTTTTAATAATCCCTTTTATAATTTTGGAGCAGTCTAGGATTCTTATAGAATACAGAAAATGAATTAGCTTTAGCAAGTATTTTATTATGACTCAATAAGTTATAAATTTTGTCACACAAGCTTTAACTGCTAAAGACTCTTTTTTTAAATCTTTCTAAAATGGGTAGAAATTACATTAACCACTCAAAGCCTATCCTAAAAGAAAGCTGGAACAATCTAAAACTTAAAAAATTCTCTTTTTTGTACAAAACTAAAGTTTGCCAAAGCAGGCTTATGGTCTTTTTTCCTATATTTTAGGATTTTTTTATTAATGCTGCAGCATGAGTTGGGGTTTTAGTTGCTTGTATATTTTCTAGAATTCATAATTTCTTACTAATAATAACAATAATAATAATAATAATAATAATAATAATAATAATAATAATAATAATAATAATAATAATAATAACTTTTCTTCTTCCCCAGTCATTTTATTTAAAGGTCTTTTTGTGACACTGGCACTTTTTTTTCCCAAACTTTTTGACTAAATTCTGTATGAGACCATGGGAAAGCTTCCATTGACATCCATGAGACTAAATTATCTCTAAGGGTGAAGTATTTTCTAAGGATATTTTTGAGAGTGTCAGCTGCATAATTAGTTCACATGTGTGGAGCTTCTCAGCTTAGCACCATCTTTATTGTAGAGCCTCTGCTTTCAAAATGTTTGTGTAACACTTTTTGAGCAAGAGAAGGTTGAAGCCAAAGAGAATTTCATTTGACAGAAAAATATCTTGAACCTGGTTTCATAGTATAAGTTTGAAGTATCTTATTTTGGATAATTATCTTGAAACTCCAACTTTTAGTACTGAATAACTTTTAATTTTCATATATTTAGAGATAATGAGGGAGAGTGAGGGAAAAAAGGGTATGGTATCCATTTTTAAGATGCTTGGATTGGTTTTTTGCATTGCATGGGGTAGAAACAACATGCAATATTCTATGTGAGCATTTTGTGATATTTAAGTCCTACTGCCTCATTTAAAAAAAAAAAAAAAAAAAATTAGAGCTTTATTTTGTGCCTGAGAGCCACAAGATATCTTCAAATCCCAGCTGCAGGTCTCTGACATCTGGTTTTTGTTTTGTGTTTGTGGGGCTGGGAGCAGCCCCCACAGCTATTGGGGGATTTGAACTTGATGCTGTGTTCCTGTTCTGCAGGAGGGGATGGCCCAAACTGCACTCCATGGCTGGAGCAAAAATGAACTTTTTAATGTGACATTATTCAGCATACTTGGCATTCTAATAAAAATAAAACTGGAGCCTAAACTATTATTAATTACTGCTAGCTGCAGCAACATACCTTGCTCAATACAAACTGAGAATCAGAACTTAATTCTAATGAGAAAAATTATATGCTCAAGTTTTGCAGTTTTATCATTCCTAACTGGTAATTATTCTATTCCATAGTAAAGTTAATATTGGAAAATCAAGAATATAAATCAATTCAATGTATTAGATTCACTTTAAAAAAAATGAATTAATAAGAAAACTATGTGCACATTTCTCAGAAATATGTACAGTGAGGAGGTTATAGTCTAAGCAATGAAAAACTTTATTAGACTTCCACTGAAACTTTTGGAATGACATTTTGTGCAACACCCTGTAGAGATATTTGAAAGGCTGTAACAAATTCAATGTAGTCTTGCTCCTATCTTGTGAATAGAGTGCACATACCTGTGCATTGTGCTTTATCTGCCAAGAGCCATGACAAAGCCATGGTATGGTTTGGGTGAATAATATTGCTTTGGAAAACATCTTTGTAAGCAAATATAGATTCTTGTAAATTACTTCAGTTTTATATTTGGTTTAGTTATGGATTGTTATAGCCATGCAAACTGTTCCAGAATAAAGTTTTGGTATAGACAGCCTTGCAGAATTTTATTTAAAAGAATTCCCTTAGAAGAGTACTAAATAATAAATTTTTGTGTGTGGATTTCAGGCAAACTAAGTGCACTAAAATAAGAAGGTTTGGAGCAGATAATTCAGGTATTTCAAATGTAAAGAGAAAAGAATATTATTGTTGCTTTAATGTTTATAATTTCTGTAGATTAAAAAGGATTGTTCAGGAAGGACTGGTGAGCACACTCCAACTGTAAACTATATTTTAGATTTCTTGACTCTCAAGCTTCACTCTTTTTTTGGTTTGGGTTTTTTGGTTGTATTTTTTTTTTGGTTGGTTGTTTTTTTGTTTGTCTTTTGTGGGATTTTGTTGTCGCTGGGTGTGTTGGTTTTTGTTTTTTTTTAGTTTTTTGAGGGTTTTGTTGTTGTTTTCTTTTTGTATTTTGTCCATTAGGACAAAACTCCATTTGGAGTAATTTATCAGCTTCATAGCTTGAGAAAAGTTCCTGACAAAAAATCTGACCAAGAATTAGTTTTCTTTTTCAGCTGATTTTTATTTTCCTTTTTGTTTTTTACTTTGATTTAGAACATCTCAACTCTCTTCATTCTTCATTAATCCTTTTTACCCTCTTATTTTCAAATTCTGCCTTATGATTTTCCTGTCTACAGTTCTCATTTGTGTGCTTGAGAGAATAGCATGTTCCCATGATTTTTTTTTATGAGGAGTTGGAGAAATTCTTAAATTTCAAAGAATAAAAGAAAATAAGGATGTTCTGCTGCCAGAATCAGAAGTTTTGCATGGTGTACTATTTCAAGAATATAAACTGGTGGGATGGTTTTGAAGAAACCTTGTGCTGGCAATGAAACACAGAATAAAGGATTTGGCTCCTGAAACTATTCAGTTGTACTCTAGAAAATCTTAAAGCAGTTAACTTTCCCTTTCAAGAAGACTGAAAAATGCTGAAATTACTGGAAAATGTTGGCTATTTCCAAGTTCATATGTTCCTATTTGACAAGCCATACCACTTGGCTATGTATAAATTAGACTTATAATGAGTTGTGGTTTGCCAATGAAAATGAAATATGTGCTACAATTGTAAAATGCTGATGCAGAACTTCACAAGTTAATACAAGGCCAAATATCTAATTCATCAGTGTAGGGTGGTTCAAGTTCAAAAGCACATGCTTCTATCCTAGAACAAATTTTATCCAGAGGCCTTAATACTTCTGCAAATACTAATTGATCAGTTCTTCTGTGCTGCAGAACAAAAAAATATGCCTGTACACCAAAGGAGTATTTACAGGTCTGCTCAATCCTTACCTTTGGAACTTGAAGTAACAGACCCAAGTCAGTATTTGATAGCAAAATATATGGAAACTATGTCTGAAGCTTTTCACACTTCATTATTGTAGTCTGAAAAACGTTAGTTTTGAGTAATAATCTTAATAATGTCCACAGTCACCTCTCATGGACCTCATTTTAACTGGATTCATACTTTGTACTGATATATTCTTAGACTTGCTTAATTATTTAAAGCCAATACAAATGAAAACTGTAATTTCTTCTGTTAAAATTCTGTTGTTTAAAAATAATTAATCTGGCTGTATTGGTGCCATTTATAATTATTAGTGTTGGCTTTAGCTACAGTTGTTACAGTGACATCTACAGTCTAAATAAAAAAAAAACAAATATAAAAGTGGTTTTAAATCAGTTTTCAAAACCAATTTTTTTCCCATTCTTTGAGGTTAACTTTTAAAAGCCATTATGATGAGTTGGAATTAGTCACAAAATAAAGTTCAGACATCTCCCAGTAGCTGCAAATTTATTAAAATGTTTCATTGCTCTGTTAAGTACTTTGGTTATAATTCCTGTTGTGTTCCAGAAATACTTGAGTTTCCTCTTCCTGCTTCAGCTGATGTTTTGTTTGTTTGGGGTTTTCTTTTGTGCCATTTTCTAACCTGTGACATAGCAAATTACAAGTCCTAATTTCTGCTCAACGTTGCCTTATATTGGATAATGAGCACAGTGAGCATGGTAGTGCATAAAAAAAGTTACATAAAATCTCAGAATCATGAATTTAAATATATCTAACTAAAAATAAATCAAGCAGCATTATGGGTTACAAATATCAGGTTACTCCAGGGATTTCTCTGTGTACACTGCCCAGTTTTGCTTTAGATTCAGTAAATGGACCTCACAGAGTGAAACTGCCAACATATGTTGTAAGCAGAGAATTATGTCATGTGGTGTTAGGGCTAATAGACTAAATTACAGATAACTGGGAATGGATCCACAGGTGGCCCTGCAATTTCTGCCAGAGTGGAGCAGCTAGTTACAGGAGAAGCTATCATGTTACAAAATAAGATGTTAGGTATTTGTTTTATTTTGTTCTCCATCTCTTTCCTTACTATAAGCAATTAGTAAAAAAATATAAATTCTACTTTATATTGCATATATTTATATATAAGGAGATACTACATTACAAGAAAAAGACCTGAACTCCTCCAAAGAGAGGAAAACAAATTGTTAAACAATCCCTGCAAAGATAGAATGAAGAGGATTTGAGTGAAGAGAATTTCTTAGTTCAGTTGAGGAGGAATCTTTCTGTAAAAAATCCTCCTAGTAGTCTGATAAACCAATGAACTTCATGTTGAGTGAATAAATTACTTAGACAAGCTGAAATTACATATATTAAATTCTGCCATGTGACTTACCCTAGCTGTCCAGTTAAGTGTGTGCTGTGTGAAGAAATGTAGAGGATGGAGAGAAGGAGAAAATGAGGAAAAAGATGAGGGAACAAAAAGAATGATGAGCAAATGGAAGAGCTCTGTGCTGTTCTTACAGGGTTTTTTCTCCCTTCTCTCCAGATGTGGGACTGAAATCTGCCCTGAGGTTTGTGAATCAAATGCTTTTAATTTCTGTGGCATTTGTTTATGTTGGAGTGGACTGTGGCTTCTCTTTGACTGATTTTTTTTTTTTTTTTTTTCTTTTAAAACTCAAATCAATGAAGTCCCATTGCATAGAAAAGCTAATGATAGGTCTTGGAATATTGTGGAGGGGGAAAGCCACTTTTAGAGGCATTTGTTCACTCCAAAACCAGTGGGAATGCTGAAGGTGTCCTAGAACAGTTGAGATTCATTTATGCAATGGACACTGAGTGTATATAAAATCTGGAAAAAAAATACCAAAACAAAATTTTGAGCCAGCCCTCTGGGCTCGTATTTGAGATTTTGAGCCAAACTGCGGCAATGCACAGTGGACAGAAGGAAATGAGGAGTGGGAGTCAGCCAGGAATGCTTTCACCTACTTCAAGGGCCCCCCAGAAAATCATGTTCAGGCAGTTTCCAGGCTGAGCTCCCTCCCCTGCTGATGTCTCAGGCTGGAGCCTGTGCAGGTGCACACCCTTCCCAGGGACTGCCACTCACTCTCTGCACTCACTCACCTCCCTCGTGGCTCTTTTGGGCTTTATTTTTGCTAATGTCAAGCCTTCACTTTGAAAAGACAGCAGTACCTACTTTGGGAGGCATTTTTTACAGATTACAGACTTCTTATTCACTGCTGTAAAAATACACTACATGCAAGCCCAGTAGGTTGCAGAGGGTAATTTTTACTTTTTGCAAAAATCTTCCATTTTATACCATATCACAGCCAAATGTACTTTGATTTTATACTAATCTTTATTAGCAGTATAGTTTTTATACTTCAAAATTAATCTTTTATCTGAAAAGCTGTCAGTATTTCTGTGACTGCTAATATTTTTAAAATCTGATTAAATTGTTAAGTGGTTTTGGTCAGATTATTTGTTTTCAGCTTTTTTTTTATGGAAGTTTTTACAGGCTCTTTACAATTTTAAACAATTGTCTTAGCTGGCATGTTTGAGAAAGTCATGTTAACAGCTTTCATCTTTAAAATAGCTCTGAATGCACCTAGAGTAGCTGTCAACAGAGCAGAGATCTGTGAAATGGATCAGACAACTGGTACCAAGTAAGAAGTGAATGTGTTAACTTAGCTAACATGGAAAACACAAAAATCAGGACAAAAAAAAAAAGGAAGAGAAGAGGAATAGACTAGACTTACTAATTAGAGAAAAAAAAATTGTTGGAAGCAACACCTGAAGTCACTGAAACCATTTTAAAACATTCCAGCTATATTCATTTGAATAAACAGGTTTGTACTGATAATTCTGAAAGGTGATGATCATCACTCTAATCTAATGAGAAAGTAAGATAATCACTCTCTCATCTGCCCTTAACAAAGCTGAGGTTCTTTCAATCTTGTTTTGATTATTATTACTTATTTTTTTTGTTATATATAATATATCCATCTCATCTGTAAAAAATGTTGCCACATAGCTTTGCCTCTCAGAAATCCATCTTTTCTTTATCATAATTTTCTATGTTTAATCCTGGAAACATAGAAGAAAATTTGGTTATTACAGTCATAGTTTTTGTAAAAACACATCTTACACTTTAATTTACAATTTTTTATTTCCATACAAACTTCTACCAGTAACTAAATGGTACATTTGCATTTTGTGTGTATTTCAATTTTTTTTTTTGAAGGAAAATGATTCAGCATTAGATGTCTCCAAATTTTTATATTTTTTTTAGTCTTTAAAATGGTCACTTGGCTCTTTCTAGTTGTTGCTTGGTTATTCCATATGTTAATTTTCAATTATTTTCCAGAAAAATGCTTCTCTTTATGGTAGATTAAAACAATATCAACTATTCAATAATAAGCAAGCCTTACAGTGCCTTACAAAAAAAAAATCAATATTGGAAAAAATTACTAAGAACTATAAGGAGAGTATTGATTTTATTACTGAGGTTATTAATTTCAAGTAGCTCATATACTTAGAAATGTTTATTTTCTAATGTCTTAGTTATTATGAAATTATTCTTAACATCAATATATTATGATTGTGATTTTTCTAGTTTAGAAAGTGTGGAACTCATTAAAAACACACACTTTTGTTTTTCAGCTGATTTCCATGAAAACATCTGTGTATAGTAGGACAACATGAAATATAAAATAATATAAAATGCTGCCCTGAATCAGCTAAGAATGTATGTTTTAGTTTGAAAGATAAACAAAAATCAGAAACAGTGGCCTATTGCTGTGTCTCAACTCACAGAAAAACATATTAAATGTGTTTGTGTTTTATTTCACTTGAATGTAGAGTTTGCATGAGGTTTCAGATAGTAATTTTATGGCATATCAGCTAATGATGACACTTTTATTTCTGTACATCTATTAAAAATATGACATTTTTAATTCCAGCAGCTCAGGGCTTAAATTGGAGTTTGAGGTAAATGTTTTCATTTAGCTTATTGATTCTGTTCCAATTTAGGAGATTACCCCATAGCTCTAATTCACCCAAAGAATCTCACTGGGGAGATTTTCAAAGGCACAAATAGAAGTCAGACCACTAACTTCCACTGACTGCTGAAAATTGAATTACTGCCTTCTCTCTGGATACAGAGGAACCAGCTCCCATTGTTCTCTTAATAGGACAGAGCATCCATCTTTCTCAAGTAGGCTTTGAAAATGTTGATCAAAGCAGAGGAGGCCAGATTCTCACAGTTTGCTATAGATCCAGTACAGCCAGTGAATTATTTGCACCATTTGGGACACAAACCATGTCATTGCTAAAATTATTATAAGTTATTTTGTCTTCTAATAACAAGATTCTACACTAGAGAATTAAGTTTTCCTTGACAAAATGGAAAACTGAAAAAGCTAAAAAAAAAAACCCGATTCATTAACAGCAATGCAACTGCCTGATAAAATTGCCCTTCAACTGAATTTTTTTCTTATTAGGCTGTGAGACATTGACCTTGATTCTTATTCTGAAGATCAGAATAGAAACACTTCAGAGGAAATGTCCTCACATGCTTGGATGAAGATATTGTAAAGCCTTCACTGCATTGCAATTTGGGCTGGCAGGAGCAGAAAAAGTGTAGCCAGACTCTTACACCTGCTTTTAGACATTTTGTCATAGTTCCTCTTCTCTGCCCATCTGCCAAGATAGTTTCCCACATTTCTGATGCCACCCACCCCAGGAAAAGTTAGCTGATTTTGTATTCCAACATCATGTGTCCTGTTCAGCAAGCATATGTAAAAAGCAATTTATTTCCTTAAAAGAGCAGAGTGAATACCAGGAATATCTGTATCTTCTGGGATAAATTTAATGGAGTTTTAGGTACTTGGCTAGGTACTAGGCTGGCTTCAACTTCTAACTGTTTAAGCTGAACTGTAGCATGGGCCAGTTTACAAAAATACATGTTTGTCTCATGTTATCTACTCAAAATCACCTGCTGAGAATGCCACACTCACCTGGGTTCTCATCATCAGTTATTTACTCGTGTTGGCACAGTTCTCAGCTCAACTACCTTTCCCTTTGCAACTCATCCAGGCAATACCTCACTTCTGAGCAGGGCTTGGTTAACTGGAGACAGGGAAGAAGGAGATGAGGAATTACAAACTGGAAAAATGATATACTGGAAAAAAAAAGGGAGTAGTACATTGAGATGGAGTATGGAGAAGTCAGAAATCAGTGGAAAGGAAAACAACATTTCAGTAAAGAGCCATTAGCAAAAAGGAAATACACTTTAAAAGCAGAAATAAGAAGAAAGAAATGCAACAAGCTGTGTATTTGATCTTGCAATCATAAAATGTCCAGGTCTTCTCTGTATGTTTTCTCGAAACCCACTAAGATTATATTTTAAATGTGTGAGAAAAAGTAAATATAGAAATGCAAATCAGGCCTGACAGATTAGCCTAACAATCAGTTTCTTTGAAAAGCAGAAGGCCGACGACAGTTTAGCAGTTTATTTTGAGAGCTGAGTGGGATGGCATATTTTTACATTAAACAATATTCACTTTAGTTTTCTTGTGTTTATTTTTGTCTTAACATATCCTTATAATTCTCCAGCACTCAATAAACAGTCCTACATTTGCCTGAATTAATAGGATAAATATTGCCAGTTTGTTGGAACAGATAATGAAAAATGACTTGAATACATTAAATGTGTTTGGGACATATTTAATCCATAAGCTTGATGTTAAAAGCACCAACATTATCTTATGAAATTTTACTATCAACATGATCTGGGAAGCATTCTTGTGGTAGTCCCATACAGCTCCTCATTTATGCTGACATAAAACACTGGCTGTGTTGAAATATCAGCTCACATAGAGCTGTGAAGAGCTGTTAGCTGTGCAGTCACACATAAAAATGCTAAATAATCATTAGAGGAGGGCAGGCTCTGGCTGCTGGTGTGGGATCACAGCAGTGAGAGACAGAGAGCCTCTAAAAGCCTCGAGTGCCCTGGTTGAGGGTCCTGAGAACACTTGAGATGCACTCAGGGCTTTTGCTGATTTGGTGCCAGAGCTAAGAAGGCACACTGAGAGATGTGATGCTCTCACGTGCTTCCTTCGTGAGTGGTGTGATCCAGAGTCTGCTGGTATTTTTTCTTTTAAAGAAGAATTAGTTTTCTGCTGTGCAGAAGCAATTTGTGGCTGTAGGAGGAGGTGGTGCAAGAGGGAACCTGACTTGCTAGTCTGTGGCAGCATCAGCATCACCCAGGTGCCCTGGCTCAGCTGGGATAGATGCCCTGCTCTTTATTTTACTTTATTTTTTCCCCAGGAGTGACTTTCAATGCATAAACTCTCCTAGTATGAAGGACAAGGTGCCACCTCCAGCTCAAACAGCATCCTTTAAGAGATATTGTTTCATGTAGACTTCAGCCAGTTATAATGTCAGAAGTGTCTAGATTGCTTAAAAAGGATGATTCCTCTGCCTGGGTACAAGTTTGGAGGTATCTCATAGGAACTCACTTTGCATTTTTAACAGCAAGAACAAAATATCTTCTTTATTACATGCTCCTATATCAGGGTTGGCTTTTACATTTATTTACTTCCCGATGGACTTTAAGCATCTTTTACAAACAAAGATTAAAAAAATGTGTTATGAAATAAGAAAAAAAATAAAGTCTAATTCTTGCTTTTCTCATAGCAAGAGAAAGATAGAAATGCTTTTCTCATAGTATTACTAGCTAGGCCTGTAATGGGAATTTCTTGTAAAAAGTCATAGTGGTTCCTGACTTAACTTTACAGGCTTTGTCTAATGCCTGCTCTTCTGCAGCCACATGGAAAAAATAAATCCAGTAAAATTGAAGTCTCTTAAATAAATCAAAATCAAAACCTGTGTTGCCTTGAGGGCATGAGAATAGATGGCAAATTGATAAGGTACATGGGTAAGAAAAACATACTTTTTGCCTCAAAAACCAGATCCAATCTGTTCCGGTTTCAACAAGAAGAATTGTAATTCTTGTTAACTGTATATAATTAATGAGTAGATATTTAAGGCTGGTTGACCCACACCAAGATCCATTTACTTACATGCAGCTTTAGTCAAAACTAAACAATATGTATCAGAACTGCTTTCTAATTGTGCAAATCTTGCTCTGTTTATGTTTTTTTGTTTGTGGGTTTTTTAGCAGAAGCCTGTATATATAGATGCTGTACATTTACTTAAAGATTTGTGTGTATCTTTGCATGAAGAACACATTTGTTCTCCTCTACCACCAAAAATGTAAAATGTGCCAGCAAAATGTATAACGCTAGGGTTGAGAATTTAAAGGAAATTAAGAAACAAACATATGCCTCCAGAGAACTGATGACTTTTAAGACTCAGTTGTGCTGGACCACGAAGTCTTTAGGGGAGAGTTAATGTTAATTTATGTGATTATACAGTGCTGAGTGCACTGCTGGTGTTCTATAAGTAAACAGAAAAAAAATAACAGATATGTTAGTATGATGAATTTGGCAGGTTTTTTCCTATTTGTGCATGTCAATGATTAAAAAACCCAGTCAGTCTCAGGATCATTGTTCAGTTGATGTATTAATTAGATGTGTATTACAATCAAAACAAAAAAAAAGCTCAGCCAAGCTGATTTGGGAACTTGAGTGTTTCCTCAAGACTGCAGGGGTACAATGGTGTGTGGGTCTGTTCCACACACACACACTGCTGAATTATGTGTGTGTGCCCTTCACAGCACTACAATGTTTTCATGGCAAACATTGCTCCATTTGACTTGATCTCCCCGGAGTTTTTAGAGTTATAGGGCTTGTAAAATAAAACTTGGATAATGTTTGGTTTTAATGAGCTCTGTAACTGTTGTCCTGTCATGCCCCAAAGTCTCTGTATGGCTGCCTGGCAGAGCCTCCTTGATTTAGTTTTTCTTTTAAAAAGGGAGACTGTTGCAGAAGTGCATCAAAGGCAGTGTAAGAACTGTATGTGGCAGCTATTTTATAGAGCTCATGCTGCAGAAATAGAGATCTGCTTTGTTTTGCAAATTTGGTAAAGGTACCTTAAAATGAAGGATTTGGAAGGGCAGCTCATTACCCTGCAGGGTAAGAAAGGGAGGAAGCAAGAGCTGCCCTTACTCAGGAGTTGAGCCAGTCCTTGTGTGACTTTGAGGGGATGACTCACAAACCTGTGGCATGGTGCCCAGCCAGGCTCTTCCTTTGCACTGAACCAGCACCTGACTTCTGGGGTAAAAAAGCTTTCCCAGGCCACCAATTTCCAACACAGTCAGTGGCAGGGTCTTGAGAAGTGACTGAGATGTGTATGTGTATGGAAGTGGCTTTGGCTTTCGGCAGTGAAGAAAGACCTCTGTGCACGAGAGGAACTGACTTTTCAAAGGACAGCTCCTCTTCCAGTGGGGCAGGCTGTAGCTTTCATCATGTCTTTGTCAATGAATGCAGAAGAAATTTATTTCAAACCCTCTTTGGAACCCTTGCCAAGATGCTGTGGAGAGCTCTGTTACCAGTTAAAAGAAGGTGAACTCTAATGGAGGGAGAGAAAACTTTAGAAATAAAGCTCAGTAGAAGCTATTTGATCCAAGGAAAGATCTGTGCAATAAATTGCAAGTGACTTTTATCTATGGTGCACTAAACCAGAAATTAAAAGTTTGAGACATAATGAAAGCTGAGGAGAAAAGAAATTAGATATGTCTGAAGATCTGAGAAAATTATGTGTATTAAAGCTAGATAGAACCAGTGTAACACAGACCATAAATTCATTATGTAATTTTATCTTCAAGTGCTTTTGACTGAACTGTAACATATAAGTCAGGAAGGCATCCTGTCTTAGTGTAATATCTTCAAGTGGTCCACTGCATCTCTGAAAAAATTGTCTACATGGGTAATTCCAGAATTAATTATATTGCTATTGAGTAAGCCTTCAAATAGCTGAGGCACTCACATGAGCAGAAATTATACAGCAGAAACTGAAACTAGTTAAATGAGCTATAAAATACCGAATCACATAGGAGCAGGCCACCTTTTATTTGGCTTCACACCTCTGAATGCTTAATTGGCTTGGTTTTACTTGTTATTATTTTAGTGGGGAAGGCAGTAGACTGGCATTGCTTTGATGGCAGTAATTGCCCACTGCCCTGCTAACCAGCAACACTGTGCATGAGGCACTCTGTTATGGTGATGTAAAAGCTCTTTTGGTGATGAATTTTCCATGTCTGATTGCATTTCTTTGTGGGAATGAAAAGCAGTCACCTGTGAGACGCTGCTTTGGGCATCCCTTCACACTCCTCAGGATATGGGGTAGCTTTATTGAAGGCAACAGCTCCTTCTGCTGTGGCAGGATAAATGGGTACAACTTGTGTAAAAGTGCCCATGCAGTGGTTTGTGTCTATAAAAGTAGCCTTCCATTTATTTGTAAGATAAAAAGCCATCTGGCCTACACTTCTGAAACTTTCCATTAACTCTTCTGAAACTTTCCATTAACTCTGTGTAAGATTCTCTCTCAGATAAAACAACTGTGGGGCTTGAGAGCTCAGCCAGCATTTGCTGAAATACTAATTTGATGAACCAGTTTACTTTTGCTCAGCACAAGGCTCAATGAAGTTTGGATCTGGGACCAGATAAAGGATAACAAGTATTAACTACAAGGCAGGGGATTCTTCTGTGAGGCAGCTCAAATTTTGAGCTCAGATTCATTTCTCCCACTCTGGAATTTCATGCTTTACTTTGGCTTTTTTTTTCTTTGAAAATCTTTATCTTCTGTCCTTCAAACAGTTTACTCTCAACCGTGAGATTGCAAAGCCTTTTGGTTTCGGTGCTCAAAACTGCAGCTGTCCTTCAAACACTCAATAATTCTGCATGCACAGTAAACTACACCATCTATATTATTGCTCATGTACTCTTAAAGGGCTGCCTTATATTAACTGAGTTTTTTTTTTTCTTTGCTGTATTTTGGTGCAGTGAACAATTTGGTACATTCAGGTGTCTTACATAACTAGCAGCACAATGAGTCATCCTTGGAGAGTAACTATTGACTGAACTGGCATGAGTTCAGATGGTGAAAAATGTGCAGTTAGAAAGTGCTTCAAAAAAAGACAATCTGAACTCCCGAAACATTTCTTTTCACACTCTATGTTACCACAGGAGTTGTTTTTGCTGTAGGGCAAAGGCCCAACAGCATGTGTAGGAGTGATCTCCATTGTTCTTCTGCACATAGATGTGATTTCTGTCAAATAAAATGATCACAAAAAACCCAAAGCTTTCCATAAGGATATCCCCCTGAGACAAGGACATGATGACTCTCTCCCTGCCCAGACACAGTACTGGGTCTGTATGTGAAAGCCACTCCCTCCTGGTCATCTGTCCAGAGGGAATAGCCACAAGGGGCTGCTGGGGTTGGAGCAAAACTGAAGGCTGCTTACAATCTGTAACAAGCAGGAGATCTGGCAGATCACAAGTTCCTTATGTCCTGTTCCATAAATACTTTGCTTTTTGTACTGAACTCTTTGCCCAAGTTGAAATAAGAGCACATGTCTCTTACTAATTTCTCCAACTGGTCCAAAGAAAAAGAGTGCCCCTTTTAAAGGGTTTGTGGATAACTACTTTAATGGCCATTGAAACTTTCTTGTGATCACCTGTGGTCTGCCAGCTCCAGGTGAGGAAATTCTTCCTGCCCTCTTGTGGAAAGTTCCTATCACTGGCATGAGAAGGTTTAGAAACTAGTGTCTTCAGTTGGTCATCTCCTAACAGGTTCTTGTGCAGTATTTCAATTGTACTAATAATTTTGATCCCAAATTTCAAAAAGAGCAGAGGTTCTGGATACCATAAATTAATAGATGCATTATTAGATTAAAATAACTTACTTTGTCTCTCCTTTCTTGGTAATTGAAATTATATTTGGAAATTTACTCTAGTACTTTATTCAGAAAAAGGTCATCGATTCTGCAGCTCAGTTACATCCATACACAAGAAACAGAATGCAATGTGAGAGTCAGATCAGCTTGGAGAATGCTTTTTCACTGCTGTTTTGTAAAGAAAGTTTTACTGTTCTATAAAAAACGATTTTAAGTATTTCTGAGGCTGATGTTTATGGTGCTAAAGGACTAGAAATCTGGCAGTTGCTTTCACTGGATATAAATGTAGACTTTGTGCAGACTAAAGCCCTCTGTCACCACAAACCAAAAGCCCTCTGGTTTTATTACACTGATTTTCAGCTCTCAGGATGAAGCTTGTCTTGGTCTTCACAACTCAAGTGGAATGATTTCATAGTTGTGGTTAAAGCAGTAGCAGATAATTTGTGTTCCAGCTCTTCCTCGAGCCTGTTCCGTGGCCGCGGGGATGTTCGAGATCCGGCTCCCTGGAACTGAGGGATCCAGGGTTAAATAACTCCAACAGCTCTGCTGCAAGCACTGGAATCTGCTTTGCACTGGGTGTCCTGAGGCTGCTGGGCTGCAGGGGAAGGTTTGTTAGGTAACACAGACTCTCTACACTATTTCTCAGAGCTCCTCTTACTGCTGATGCGCTGCTCCATTTGTGCAGCATCTGCTGACTGAAACCTGTGTGGGAGGTGGCATTGTTTGTGTTATTTTCCCCAGGAATAGAAGATGATTGTGCTGAATAAGAAGCAGAGTTGCTGCACAGCACATAAAAAAAAATAAAGTTTCTTTTTTAAGCATTTATTTTTCATCTTGCATATGTTATTTTTTGCCCTCACCCCCTCCGTGGGTAAGGGGGGGAAGCTTGGCAAACTGTGTTTTTGTGCCCATTGATAAACGTAATGAGATTTGAGTGTCAACATTAAAACGTTCCGTGTCATCAGCTCTGTGAAACTGCAGTGAAATATGGAAGTGAGGGAGAGAAAACTCCGTTTTCAGCCTGGCTGTGTCCCCTGCTAGGGTGCTGTGGGGAATGTTGATAAACACTGGGAAGGGCTGAGAGGTGGCAGAGGCAGGTGAGGAGCTGGTGGCTTCTGAAGGACCACAGAAAGCTGCCACTGCATCTCCTCCTGCATCTGAGTGCCAGAGGCTCCTAGTTAGGGGAAGCCTTCACAACTCTTCTGCTTTTGCATTCCCTGGATCAAGGAAACAAGAGATGCAATGGAAATTTTTAATAAACATTTCTAGTAGGAACAATATTTTACACCTGCCTCTGCTGAGTAAGTGCTGATAGCTCCAGTTGTTCATTACTAAGGAAAGTCTCCTAATTCATCTCTAGCAGTACTCCTGCTAGAGGTGATTTATTTTTTTGTTACCTGGCATGGCTGTGCTGTCACTGCTGCTGCTGCTGGGGCTCATAGACACAACTGCTGCCGTGGACGTCGCGCCTAGAATGAAAGCGGGGTCAAGGTGGAGAGGTGAAAAGAATCGTGAGTAACCCGGGCTTTTCCTTCTCTTCTTCTCAGCTCTCTGTTGGAAGAAATGTGTTAGGCCTCCTTTCACTGAGTAATTCTTCCTCTCTGTGAGGTTGTTCTCTAATAGCAGCCTTCAGGCTGTAATATAGGTATTTAAATATGCATGTGGAAGGCACGGGCCACACCTTCCGTGGGCTCCACACATCTGCAGTACAGTGCTGGGTCTCACTGCAAGCTCTCCTTGCTGTGCTGATTAACTCCTCTCTTCCCAGGGACTTGGGAGAAGTCCAGGCTGCACCTTTTCTCTTTACAGTCTTTTTTTTGCATGCTGTTTCAGATGCTAGTTTGATAAAGGCAGCAAATCTCGCAGGTCTGTAATTTATGTGAAAGAACCTTGTAACTCCAGTGATTATAATAGCTAATTGTATGGATATAAATGCATAGCTGCACTTTAAAATCTGCAGATTTAGGTAAGAGGATCTAAGGTAAAATTGCAACTTGTGAAGGGTTTATTAGTGCTGTGCTTATAAAGAGAAAAGAGCATTTACTATTAGAAAAGGAAAGTAGATGAGTCATCATAATATTTGGGAATGAGACTTCCTACTGCATACACAGCTGCCTGACTGAAATAACCAGATGATTATTTCCATTTAAAGGGCATCTCAGTTCTCACTGATAATTATTCCTTATTACTGTCCATGTATTTATAAAAAAGAATGCCCATGATGGGCAGCATAATATTATCATTATGCCTGTAAATGTTTGCTGTGGTTTTGTTTTGGGGTTTTTTAGTTGCTTTTTATTTATTTATTTTTTTTTAAGAAACACTTAGATTACTAAAAGAGAGAAGGAATATTGAAAATGGAATGAAGATTTTCTGTTTAATTTAGCTAAATGTGATGTGGTTGCTTGAAAAACATATGTGATGGAAGTCTCTAAAATAACCAGAACTTGGAGGGTATTATTGGAATGGGTATTATTTTTTCAGTCCTCTTATCTGGAAGCTGATCTGCAGCTTGAGCAATTTTTTTTTTTCCTGAAGTATGAACATAATATCTGTAAAACTGCTGCTTCTCTCAGCCCCCATATCAGCAGCATTAAGGAAGGAAGTGATGGACTCAGTGTAAATGAGAATTGCCTTGCCCACTTACAGGTAATTTACATCTAAAGCCCACCCTGCCCAAACCACCAGGGCATGAACTTGTGCATAAGGGATGCACAAAAATAGCAACCCACAGCTTACAAATATTTGAACATATGAACTAGTTATGACTAAAAGAGCTCTTTATTTTAATTGTTGTGGAAACTGAGGCACAACTGAAATATGTTGAATAAAATTTTTCCACAGTATGTTTCTTTCTCAGTAAAAAGGCTTTCTAAAATGAGTTTCTGGATACCTGCTATGAAAATAGCCAGATCCTAGAGTGAGAATACTTAACATTCAGTTTTGATTAATTGACTTGCAGGTGTTTGAAAATTTCTGATTCTGAGTATTCAGTCTGATTTTTTTTTTCCTATGAAGAATCAAAATAGATGGTGATATAGACATTAATGTCTCAGAAAAGCATTAATAAAGTTAATCAGCTTGGGATGTCATTTAGCCACGATAAGTAAATTACTCAAATATTCAGAAATTTAGGACCACCACCTGCTTGAAAATCATTTTGCATCTACAGTAGTTCATTTAATGTCACCTGTATTAGCTATTAAACCTTATTGATTCAAATCACTTGCTTTCTTCTCTCAGGACAGGGTGCTCTCAAGCCAGCACATTAGCACATTGCTATATTTGGTTAAAGGAAAAATAGGCTGTAAATTAATTGCTATAGCACCTTGATATTGTTTTACTTGGTTGCTTAGAGAGATCAGTTGTTGAATGTGTTAAAACTATGGATCTGAATGAGCACTCCTTAAAATTAAGAGAAAATAATTAGAGTAGGCTTTAGTATTTTTTTGTTTAAATTTTAGCAGCAGATTCACTAAGAACAAGAACATTTGGTTTACTATCCATGATGTCAAATTTCTCTAGTAGTGGGGGTGCAGATTGTCATGCAGAGCTGGATGCTCTGAGCAGTAGAGCTCATTTCTGAGAGGAAAAAATGTTGTGTAATCATAGTTGATGAATTACATGTTGATTGCTATTAATACTGTATATTTGCCTGACAGTTGACATCACACTTGAAGATGTTCTCTTGGTGGTTCATTTCTGCATGTTATAGTTAAAATTCTAATGAAAAAATATTCTGAAAAGGATTGTGTGATATATGATTCTATTCAACTGGGTTACAGTGAGTTCCATAACTAAAACCAAAAAGTGTGATATTACATGAAAGGGGACATGGCTGGTTTCTGTATCTCTTAACTGAAATTTTCACTAAGGCATTCAGATTAGCAGCAGTTTTGCAATGCTTTAAAAGTAATTTATTTTTACAATATAAAGAAATTTCAAAATATTTTTGCTCCAAGCAGTCTTTTAGAAGACAGAACAACCTGTCTTTAGGCTCTTTGTGATATTTCTCCAAAAAAGATCATGGTATATTAAGGGACACAAGATGTTGTCCAGAAAAGCTGTCATGATCTGACAGAGGTGGTAATAAAGATTTTAGTCATTCTTCTCAAGGTCTAGCAAGGACCACAACAAAACTTTAATTTTTTGTGGCTGGCATTTCTTTATCTGAGCTTACACCTCACTGAATGACGTTTTCTTCTTTACTTTTCCATGGGGGATCTTGGAAATGGGAAATCTGTAGCCTGGTTCTGCTCCATTGCACCTCAGATGAGTGAGGCTGGGAGAATGGAGATAAATGTTATTTTCTGACAAACAGAACTGCAACAAAAAATAGTATGGAAGGAAAATAAGAGGATTTATTCCCACATAAAACTGTAGTTTTAATTATGACAGCATTTGGGTAGTATGGGGGTTAAAAGCACAAATCTTGGAGGCAATATTAAACTATTTAAATATGCAAAAAATTGCACTGCTGAATTGCTTATGTAATGATGTCTTCTTCTGGTACTTTATTACTTCTATGTATTCACTTCATGTTTAAGAAAGCAAACAATTATTGTTTGAATTCCTGCACTTTATGATTTATGATTGTTGGAAATTACACAAAGATATCTCATAGTTTGATACCAAAATGGCAATGTATTGTTTCACTTTCTCTCAGAAAACTGTATTATAGAGCAATATCCTGATTATTATTAACTGCTATATCCTGCATATAATGTTTACACTGAAGAATGTGCAAGCATATTTTCTAACATTAATAACTTTTTATATTTTTTGTTGTACTATGTATAAGTTTCTTTTTTTAGGAAAAAATCAAAATTGCTTAATCTGTGAATAAATTTCTTTTCATTTTATAGGGACTAAAATGGTAAGTTTTTTCATCAGGTTTTGGATGTAAAATTAAACTTTAAAGTTGCCCCGGAGTGAATAGCTGCAGCACATATGTGTCTTTCATATTTCTGGTAGAAATATGAACATATGAACTAACAGAATTATGACATTTTAAGATTTTACAAGGCATTATAAGAATTCTTTCTGTTGTTCAATTCATTTTGCATTTTGGGTAAAGTGCTTCAGATCAACATAGCTGGTTTATTTACTGTAGTTGGCACTAGAAATATCAAGTACCATGGTCTTTGTTTAACCATTATTATTATTATTAGAAATGCACTAAGATAGAAGTAGTAAAGAAAAATGATACTTGTTTTTACTGATTTTTGTATGCTGAAATATATATACATATATATATATGTACAAAGAGTTACTTTATTCTGTTGAAAGTTTCAAAAATTTTCGGTTGTGGTGCTAAAATCCTGTCAGTAACATATCAGTCATTTCTCAGCCAGTCTGAGTCCTGTATTTTCTAGGTAGAGGGAATATGCTGAAATTGTTGGGGTTTTTTTGGCTAAATATACTATACTGTTGCTCATCATACTGATGTTCATAGATTGGTTGGTAGATTGTGAATTTCTTATGATATTTGGCATTCATAATTTTTACCTGTCCTCTATGGAAAAGAAACAGAGTCCTAATTTAGTTAAAAAGCAGAATCTAGCTGTTTCTTTCCAATTTTTCTCAGGCTGATTGCAGTTTAGACAAGCTGATTTGTGCATTGGGGTTAAACCTTTCAAGTTATTCCATGGTTTATATTTGACTATCAAATAAATATATTTTTCAAGGAGTTCTGGTAAGAAGGAAAAGGAATCTGATATGTGGCTTTACCTGTATGGATCCCTAAAGAAAAAAAATATGGATTTAACAGTAATGTTAATTTGCTTCCTGAAATGAAAATATCCTTGAAAAGAAAAGGATCAAATCAGTACTGAAAGAGATTAGAAGGTCTCAGGTGACACTGCCCAGGGACATCACTGCCTGTGTGCCCATCTCTCCCCTTGGCAGTGACCACTGGGATCCCCAAATAGCTGCTGGAGCATCACCAACAGGAGATTAATTTCTCTGCCCAGGTGATGAAAATTTGATTTGATGAAAAGAAATTCGGTATATAGTTAAAAATTAATGTTCTTTTAAAGAAACCAGCAGGTTCCTTAATTAAAGAAGGGAACAAAACATCTGTAGTTCTTGAAGAGCTACAGACCACAGTATCAAAGACCACTGAGATTTCCTCTTTTATTACAGTATTTAACCCTGACATGTACCAAATAATTTAACTGTGAGTTTGGATGTTAATATTATGGTCTTGCACTAGAGGCTTCTTTGGAAGCTTTAAACAGAGCAGCAAATCAAAACCAGTTAGTGATGTTTGGTGGTCAAAGTGTAACCAGAAAGGTTTAACACAGCCTTTCCTACCCCTGAGGCTGTTTTCAAAGTACTTTTTGTTCCCACTCTTTCAGGTAGTTGTATTTTTTACAAGAAATCCTACTTCACACAACAGAGGAAAGTGTTTTATCACAGACATTTTAATGTCAAGTAATTCAGTATCTAAAAAGACAGTTGCCCTTAGATGCTGGAACCCTTTTTTCTCCTTAAGTAGATGTGGCTGATAAGAAACATAGAGGAATGGTGAAAAGAGACATTAAGAAAAGGAGAGGTATTTTTAACAGGAGAAAAAGAAGAGAGAATTGGAAGCCAACAAAGAGGTGACAGTTAAACAGCTGAAGGCTGAAGGAAAACAAAAACCAGGGAAAAGAAAGATAAGGAGAAAAGAAGAACATAAAGCAAACTATTTTTGCAGTTAACATTTAACAAATCTGCAGTTTCTCATGCAAACTACTTAGTCTGTGGTATTAACTTCAGTCTCCCACTTCCATCATACTTTCTTTAGCATCTGGGAAATGACCCCTTATGTCAAGAAATAAATTTATTTAGAACTTTAATTTGCCTAAGTTGCAAGGATAAAATGAACTATTTTATTTTAAAATTGCTTCAGTAAGATTTTACAGTCGAAATTGAAGTAGATGACATCGATTCATAAAAGTGTAAGAATTTTGGTGTAATTAAAATTTGGAACATTTGGTGGCTCAGAACTTTTGACCTTTAATAAATTTGAATGGAATTGAATTGAATTTCAGTGTGCAGTGTAGCATATGATAGGCAGTGAAGCTGCTCTGAGATTATATTTCTGTAAGACAGTCCACAATTTCAAGAGGTCCCTTAAATTATTTTGAAGTGCTTACTTGAAGAGAAGAAAGCATAATTTCTCCTATCTAGTCTATTTTTGTGACAAATTATTTTATTAAAAACCTTTAGAAACTTTATTTTTCATTTCTTATTTCTGAATAGCAGAAAAAAAAAAGTGTTCTTTTATGACTTAGTTATGTTGAGAGATAATTGCCCATTTCCTTTTGTGGACTTTCCTGTACCATTTTTTAAAGCCCACCTGTGTATATTCTCCTTTAAATATATTCATGATAATTTATTTTAAATCACTCTGTAGTTGACTCATGAAACTTTATAAGTATATCCTAACACCTAAAAAACTAACTTTATCCCTATTTATTATTAACACTTTATTTTAGCTATGATCTAAGGACAAAGGAAGAGTTAACATAATTCTCTGCATGAACTCTATTAAAGATCTCAGGACTGCATTCCCTTTTTTAGCCTTATCTTAGATAGCCAGGCTCACCAATAACTCATCTCTCTCTGCCACTTTGCTTGGAGATATATGGAATCATGAGGCACAAGCATTCAAGGAGGAGCATGAGGACCACCCAGATAAGCAGATTATGGGGCTCCAATTCTTGGCTTTCCTGCCAAGAGCATCATTATTAACTCCAAACATTTAAACCCATGACTAAGAAGTCTCAAGAAATAGAAAAGAGCAGTTCCCTCTCATTCCTCTTAGGGTAATCCTAAAGCCTTGTACACATGTTCAGCTCTTCCACTTTCAGGCTCTTTCCCAACTCCAGCAAGATTGAAGCAGTCACTGCTCACCTCCAGGGCTGAGAGCTGTGACTGGGACACTTTTTGTGTCCCACTGCTGATGAAAGCCCAGGGCATTGCAATGGGAGTCACAGGTGCACTTGTTATGAACAGGGACAGAACATTTCGAGATGACAGCAATTTATCTGTTTCCTTTTTCACTTTAAGGGATGCTTTCCTTTTGATTGCCTTTCCTCTCTTCCTGTGAATCTGGAATCCCACTGTCAGCCTACTTTCCCAGATCAAGCAAAAGGAAAGGAGATGCTTAATTGCTCCATACCCATCAAGGGAATAGCAGCTGGGGCTAGAGCAATGCTGCATTGCCTGGGCATGTACTTGGGATATCTTTATCCCAACACCTCATGCATTAGTTTCCCTTCTGCCTTTCCTTTGTGGCCTCTTCTTTACCACATCATTTTCTGCTGCCCCAGTTGTCATTTTTTTAATCTTTTTCAAGTTTTCCAATCTATTGCATCTCTTCCAGTACCTTGTGTGTTGCCAAACCATGTGGGAGAGAGCTGTGGGGCAGCCAGCATTCCCATGAAAACAAGCTGTGATCAAGATTCTAATCTACCCTTGGGATTCTGATTCCTGCCTCTTGAAGGACTGGGGTCTTGAGTACAACATCATTGTTACTGTATGGGGTTCTCCAAAGAGCATGTGGAATTTCAGCAAGATGAAATTTTGGTTGGATGTGCAAGCATTGGAAAATCTGGCTCCCACTGAAAAACAGAACACAGCAGGGGTTTAGGGCTACTTGTATCATCTGAGGGAGATGCTTTAGCCAAAATAAAAATATTTCCTTATTATTTAGGGTTGTTTTTTTTTTTTCCAAAGGTCTTGATTCTCATGTCATGAATTGACCATAAATGGATCATGGGGGGTTATTTTGTTTACACCAATTCTGTAAATGATGATACCTGTCTCAAAGCTTCAAGAGTGAGCCAGACATCAGAACACAGTGATACTTTCTTGAGGCAGCCTTTTACTTTTTCTTATTTTATTTATGCACACCTATTCTTCCAGAAAACAAGTATAGATTTAATTGTAATTATTTTTATTTTTATGGGTAATAAATATTTTTCTGATGTGCCATTTGTACATCTTTGAAATGAACAGTTGCCTGATTCATCACTGTCCTACTTCAGGTCTGCCCTCTACTGAAATTATTGCTTTATAATGGTATGATGCTGGACTGCTGATATTATAAATGTGTCCCTGCTGTAACTGATGAGAGAAAAAAAATATTTATGGCAATATAGGGATACTCATGGAAATATTTACTTTTATGTGAGGGCTTAGTGAAGATACTACAATCAAGTCTAGATAACCTATATGCATTTTTTTAGAAACAGAACTCAGTGGCATCCAGGAGTTGCACATAAGAAAAATAGTGAAACAAAAAAAATAAACATGAAGCTTTCTCCATGTAGAGCATCTCCAGGGTAACATGAACTTTATGTTTCCTGAGCAATCTTTGGATACTTGTGTTGGACTACACAAGCTTCAAATCAGACTTTTCCAGAAGTGGAAGTGGCTGCTAAAGCTGCATTTCTTTCTTTCACTATTTCAAAACAGGAGAGCAAGCTCAAGGCAAGTAACTGTTGCTACAAATGCTGAAGAAGAGTTTGTGACCTCTAGTTTATTTTCTAAATATTTGTTCAGTGGCCCCATCAGTGATGTGTCTTGCTTGGTTTTTTGCAAACACCCATTAAAACTGGATTCTCCACAAACAAATGAGGAATGCCTGTTGTATGATTACTCATATTTGCATTCTTGCAAGCAATAAATGACAAGTATTTCAACTGTTCTTGGTATCTTTAAAAGTTTGCAATCCAAATAGGCACCAAAAACCTATAGTATGTTAGCTCAGGGACTAATTTCATGCTACCTAAAGAAACTTTTTACAGATATGAATTAAATGGATTTTACAACACATATACAGTCTCCAGAAATGCATTGTCTGTATATAAGCAATATATTTATAAAAAATCATGATTGCTTCTTAGATAATAAAGAGTACATGAGGTCATTTATTTGCCATCAGTAGTTTTACTTGGTACTGTGATACAACATAATATGTCATTTCTATGATGCAAACTGACTTAGGCAAAATGCTTTTATCCTTTTAACATGTTTTTTGTCCTGCAGAGTCTTTGGTGAGACAGTCCCTTTTTACTCAAGACTGAGTATGATATAAAATAAAAATAAAACCACATATTGGGTGGAGATAGGCTGTGAGCAATCACAACATACTAAAAATCTGTGTTTGAGTAATAAGTGTGAAAAATACATGAATCACAAAAATTAAATCTGGGTATGCTGTCTAGTAAATCTTAGTGTGAAACATTTGCCTGTGATGACTTGAGCTGAAGACTGTACTGTTACATTTATTTGCTATTCTTTTACATGTGTTTAGAATCCATCAGTTTGCTACTCTCAATTATAGTGCCTTTCATCAGGGATTTACATATTTCAGCCTGCCCAATGGGCTGAATTGTCAGAGGGAAATTACCCTGTGGAATGTTTCCTCTGATACATTGTCCAGAAAACAGACTTGCTTTTCTTTCCTCCATTTTTATTAGTATTTTCTTCTTAAAAAAAGGCTTTGCTGAAATGATCCACCTTGTGGAGGTCTCACTCTTATTCTTCCCTTCATCCCTCCTCTCCCAGAGCAAATCTTGGCTCTCCCACAGTGCACAGAGCAGTCCCTTCATGTTTTGGGGCTGCTTTGGGTAGGTTTGTACACAACAGTGGGTGCAGGTGAGAAGACACGAGGAGATTCTTCAGGGTCAGTGAGAAAGAAATGTCTCCCAGCTGCTGAATCTTATTTTTCTGTGTGAATTAGAGCTGAGGAGGCTTTGAGAATTTACCTAAATCCTTAGCTGTGGAACCCTTTTATTCTCAGAGAGATTTCAGCAGCAGAAACACACTACAGAAAAAGCAGGGTATTTAATGAGAAACAGATGGGGCTGTGTATTGCTAATGCAGAAAGACTACTGTTCTGTGTAAAGAGAAACCAGCACAAAACATGAGGAGTAGGTTACAGGACATTGTAACAAGATGTTAATTTTATACTCGGTGTTTAAGATATTACTTACAATGAGTTTTTAACTTACTCTGTCCAACACACAGTCTCTGTGTAGGTCTTCCTTAAGAAAACAAACTCCCAAAAAACAAAGGAACTAATAAATATGTATTCCAATTATTTTTGCTGTTTCTAGTCCTTTCAATAAAGTTTTACAAATATAACCTTTTTCTTTCTTAACACCAGTTGTGCCTTTCCAACAGTATCCAAAGACAATATTTTTCTCACAATCAATTTCTAGTTTCTTTAACATATGTTGGTGTGATTTATTAATGTTCAGGTACCAATAAAGTTTTTTTTTTTTTGTTTTGTTTTCCATTTGTGTGTGTGTTCAGCAGCATAAGAATTTAACTACTTGTTTCATTGAAAACAAACTCTCACTGACTTAGGTTTTCTTTTTTCTTGAGATCACTGGGAATATAATAGTTTTACATGCCAGCTTCTGATGGGTTTCCATCCAATATTTCATTTAAAAGTCACATGGCCCTGAATAGCACTGTTTGTTTTCTTTTAGCAAGGCCTGCTTAGTTTCACATAACACTACGACATTAATGTCTTCTTTCTAATGACTGTAAACATTTTAGTTTGCATTTTATATGCAGCACCTTTAAGCTTTAATTGGACATCTGATAGTCTGAGTACATAAGCACCTCCCAGATAATGTGGTAATTGCAGACTGAGAAGCAATGATGCTATTGTGCTGGGGGATGCAGACTTGAGCCTGTTTTGTCAGATTGTCTCCCAGGGGTGTCTGCTGTATTTCAGAAACCCTTTTCATATGAACTGTTGGAGAAATATGAAAATGATGAGGCAGGTGCCAAAGCAAATCTTTGACATGCATTTTATCCCACTCAGATTAGAAAGTTCACACCTCTTCTTTTTTAATCTTAAATATTAAAATCTTAAACTGTGAGTCAGATAAGGTTAGATCTGTGAATTTTGATATATATATTCAATATTTCATCATATTGTGCAAAGTATTGTCCATCATTCTGTTGCTGTGGATGCCTTGGTCTATACCATATTTACTTTTGAGAGATTCATCCTGTACCTAGAGAGCAGCAAATGCAATTGATTTGTTTCCTGACACATTTTTTGAGAAGTTCTCCCTCTTTTCCTCTGCAGCTGCAGCACCTTCTGCTCTGTGAAAATGTGTTCCCTCAGAATGAACCAATTCTCCTTTTCTAACTTATTGTCACTTTTAAATTTAACTGTAGGACTCATCAATGATCACCTAATAATACCTCCTCAAAAGGCAATTTGAAGAGTTAGTTTATCCTGGAATTCAGCCTACCTTTGTGATAGTATTTTATCAAAAGATTTTGTTTCTGAAGTAGCTGCAACCCAAGAAATATAATATAGCAATCTGACAGGAACTGTAGTGTCTAGGAACATTAATTGATCAATTTTCTTCATGTCACTGCCAGGTGCTATAAATAGTCCTGTGTTTGTTGCCTTTACTTCCTGGATTAATTCAATGATAGACAAAATGTGTGTGAGAATTTGCAAAAGCCACACAGAAAATTAGTATCCTTACAGATTCTTGTCATGAGATTCTTGCTCATGAGAACATGGTGTTGCTAAAAAGAAAATGATAAATTGATGTGTCAGTATGGAGTGCAAAGTCTATATATGGGTATCCCCCATACGTGTTCTTGGCTCTCCATGTATTTTATGATGATTACTGACAGTGTTGCCATATGTTATGAGCAGCCAGGGAAATAGGGGCAATCCATAAATATCTGGGCATATGTGGGCTTTTGAGGACATTGCAGCAGAGGTAGAAAGCAAATGTAACTCTGGATTAGCACAAGCATTTCTTTATTGATAAAACTTCTTTGGCACAGTTTCTGGTGATAGTTCTACATAATTGTGTTTATATATACAGCAGCTTGCTGTCTCCTACTGTGCAAGAATGCCTTCCAGTACCTGGTTCTCACAATGATAGCAACTCATGAGGAGCAAATAAGCAAGAAAATAAAAATTTAAGTTATGGTTTCAGGACTTAAGCAACTTTGCAAAATCTTCAGCAGCTTTTTCAGCTGGAGGAAAATGTGTTTTCTCTGGGTTACAGAAGAATCAAATGATTTAACATTTTGTTTGGAGTCCAGGAGACCAGATGTATAAGTCAATTAAGGTAGTAACTAAATAAGGGTGGTATTTCTGAAATGGTTGAATTTAGCCTTGCTATCCAAAGCTTCTCAGCAGAAAGTTTCTGCTGCAGGAGCCAGTAAGGGGAGCCTAGGGAAATAAAGCTCATTAGGGTAAAGTTTTCCTTTGGACCGCTCAATGTGCAACAACATTTATTTACATCATATCCTTGCTATGAGCCTGGGGTCCTCAGTGAAACAGAAAATGTCCTAAGAGCCAAGAACATATCCAGGAATACATAAATCCAAAGCACCCAGGAAAAGCATTCTCAGACAAAGGGAAAACATGCAATAAAGGATATTTCTTAGGCAACAACTTAATGCTTACAGTCAGATCAATCTCATTGACATGTGACATTGAAAAATGCAGTTACACAACAGTCTACTGAAAGCACCTCAGAAAATCAGAATCTCTGTGCTCTTACAAAAAGTCCTGGTTAGCATTTAAGTGATATTACTCACTAAAAAAGAATAAGGTATTCTCAAACAATTAATCAGGCTCAAGATTACACACAGCAGTCTCCATCACTTATTTAGAGAAGTAAATATTTTAAAAAGTAGATTCTGATGGTAAGTTTCTGCCAAGCAGAACCTGCTCAATAGTTGAGTAATTAATTACTAACAGGAATACATTCTTTTGTGACAGAGCTGGAAAACAAATTTATAGTACTTGTAAAGTGTGCACAGCAGCATATATGTCTCTCACATATACTAGAAGCATTTATTCAGTACTTGGATAATTGTTACTTTCTCCAGAGAAAAGTGTAAGCTATAAACTCAGTAAGACAAAATGAGGCTCTGGAATAAAGAGCAGCAGAAAGCAGCTTCTCATTAGTTGGTTAGAGGAGATCTGGATATGTGTGTTTCCAAACATGCTATGGTGACAGTCAGGATTAAACCTCTCTATTTTAGCAAGAGTAAGACAAATATCAACAAAGTAATAATACATCTGCATGAAACTTTGAGATGTGATATCATATGTGATATGTGCATCTGTTTTTCTCAGCAGCTTTCATAGCATAACAGATTTTATTTTTATTGCTTTCAACTGCGATTCAGCAGAGAAGTATTAGAGCTGCTTTAAGCAACAACTTGTTAAAACACCTTTGGTTTATTTAGCAAAACACACCTCCTTAAACTCTCCAGATTAGCCAGTCTGAGCCCAGCTTTGCCTGATGTGACCCTTAATTCTACCATTTACTTTGAGTAAAATGTTATAGGTAGTCACTCAAGAGTTTTGGTCTTGAAGACAAGTAGAGCCCAAAAACCCAAATCTCTTACATGTGTACACACAGCACCAGCCTGGCAGTGTGATCCTGATTATTTGTGGAGCTCTTGGAAAATATGTTGTATTCTTACAGGTATGGTATTTGAAATCCAAATGTCAGTGCCTTGCAGCTGAGTTACACCTATTTCAGGAGATTAGCATTTGCAAAAACTATAAATTATTAAAGAACACACCAAAATTGCAAAGTACATTGAATGTGATTTCACATTCATACAGCTCCTTTTCTGCTCTGTGAATATTCATAAAGACATGTTCAAGCTCTTTCTTGCCACTGTGTGTTACTACCATCCTTCAGCACAGCACTTACACACTCAGGCTGCAGTCCTCAAGAGAGGGAGTGTTCATAAAATAAGTTTTAATTAGATTTCTTTCAAAATATACTCTTTTCTCAATCTCTTTTGTAAGTTCCAATGCCTGAAAAATTTCTGTGGCTCATCCTATACTATTTCTGTGCTTTTAAAAGCTTTATCCAACTTTCTGCACTTCAGTCCTTTCCTAGCTTGTGCTCCAGCATCTGAAAGAAACCTGCAGTAACTCAAGTGTTTTTACCCATTCAGAAAAATGCAAATACCTAATATTAATAGTTCACTTGTGCAGTCAAATAATCCCTGTACCCTCACACAGCACATTCTTATGAAATAATTGCCAAGTTCAGAGAAAGAATCACATTTTCGTAGAATAATATCAATATTTATGTTGGAAAGGATCCTGAAGATCATTAAGTCTATCTGGATTTTGTGTATTTAGTGTACAATTTCCATATTTTCATACACTAACAGAACCAGTATCTTCCAGAGATAGGTGGCCACAAGTGCTTGCTGAAATACATGGCTATGGGAGATTTTATCTTCCAGACTACACCTGCTCCAGTTATTCAAGAGAAACACACTTGTGTGCTTACTAGCACAGAAAACTAGTTGGGTTTTTTTTTTTTTATTCAGAAGGAATAAGGTCAGTTTTACTTAATTAAAAACACATATTTTCATTTGGGATGGCATCACAGAAAAATAACAAGATCTCAGTGCTGAGAGTTCTAAAAAAGTCCTTAGTCCTTGGGAAAAAAAGGCCCTAAAAGGGAACAGTTTTTCAATTTTGTCAGGCTGCAACTTTGGTTGTTATCAATAGTATTCATAGATTTCTGACAACTAACAAATTCCTTTGAGAGTTAGAAAGTTCAGAGGTGAGACTGAAAGGAGAACTATGAACTACTTAAAGAATATTTGTTAACAACTAAAATTTTGGGGATATCAATGTTATAGAATGTAAGGCGCTTTTATTTCAATGAGGCAATTTCTTTACTGTGAGAAAATTTGTTTTTATTTTTGTCCTCAGCTTCAGTAGTTTAAGCTTATAGTAAAATGCATATTTAAAAGTCAAAAAAGCTTTTAATTCCCAAGCAGCAAGTAAGAAAACATTTCATCTAGGACTTTAGCCATTCAGGGTACATAACTGTCAGCTGCAATTGTTCTGTTGAGCTGAAATCAATTTACAGATGCAAAGATTTTTTTTTTTTTTTTTTTTACTTTGCCAAAAGTGCATGCATAGGTTATAAAATTGAATTTCAGAAGGATAATCAAAATGTAGCAAAATTCCATTTGTGTTAATTCTTTATAATGTTGTCATTCATGTGTAGTATAAAGTTCCAGTGCAAATCTGTCTTTGTACATAATACTTATTTAGACAGTTGCTTTTTAACATCTGATAGGAAAACCCTTCCAGGTTGCTGCTGCAGGAAAAAGCTCACTGTGTTCTCATCTCATGGAAATGCCAGTAGTATATTTAATAGGATGAGTATCAGAAGTTATTGATCTTAAACCATCACTTGCCCTTTTTAAATGGGTTTTATATGCAACAGGATTCATATGATCACCAAACCAAAAAGAAGAGGTGGTGGGGAAAGGAGTGGTTCAAGAATTTTCAGGCTTTGGGGTAGGCAGCTGTCCATAAGGGTTCTGGGTTCTAAATGAATGGAAGGTTTATAAATGAGAATGAAAGACTGCTGTTAAATTGGCCAAGTGTTTTGATTCACAGCTATGAATTATCTCCAGTCCATCTATGGAGAGAAATAAGTGTAAGAATACCCTCAGTCTGAAGTAATAAACCCCTACTTGTCACACTCAAAACTTGCATCTGATTTCAATGACTGTAATATATATCATCACAGATATTTAAATTACTTTACTGTCAAGAGCTGGACAGGAAAATGTGTTGTCAGGTGTCTTTTAAAGCAAGGAGAGTGGCTGTCTCTCAGAGACACACCCATTTCTGCCTAAGAGATTACAAATGGCACAGTAGATGAAGAGTACTCCAAGATACAGAGCAAAAAGAGGCCCCTTCCTCAGCTGGCAGGAATAAATGTAATGATGAGATTGATTTATATTAGCTGTGGAGCTCTCTCATTGTGTGAGAAGAGTGGCAGCAGAGAGAGCTGCCCATTAGTGGCCTGGTCTTGAAGAATTAAAGACTTTAGAATGTGGGTGCTAAAGGTAAGTGTTTGGTAAAACAGAGGAATATCTTACTTTTGTTATGAAAATACCATGTGTTCTTTTTTGGCTTAGTGGCTTTCACTAAGAATTTAAGTTGAGCTTGGTTTGGTCTTGAGCAGATTTTGGGGTTTTTTAAGTATTGTAACCCAAGTGGTGATGATTAGCTGGTGGATATTTGTAATCCAGTCTGGAGATTACTGCTGAACTGTACTGGGAAACTGATGAAAAAGTGTGAGAAAGAGGAAATCCTAGTGCATGGCTCTTTGCAAGGACAGGGAGATGAAAATACTGAAGTGGAAGTAGGTTGCCCAGGAAATAATAGCATTGTTTTAGCCTTGAGTTGGCAGCTTAAATTATCATGGGTAGACAAAGCGAACTTCTTTTATTAATTGTTGGTCTTTAAACCTTTTCTCTGTGTTCAAACTTCTGTGGTTAAAGCTTACCTTGTGGGCTGGTTTATTTGGTTGCTTGGTTGTTTTGGGATCTTTTTACAGCTGTCTTACTTTGGTTGCAGGGCTCTAGGTGTGGTGAGACCTAACACAGCACATGGCATAATCTAGTTTTGATCTTGTCAACTTAGAGCCAAAACTTTTGTTGCTACTGAGTCCAGAATACCAAAGTGAGTCTTTACAAAGCTTTCCCCACTTTACAAAAATAGTATCTAACAGACTTTGAGGCTTACTGGTATCATTGAAGTGATTAGGATAGCTGAAAAGAAAAACAACTCTTTCATTACAAGAGATTGAGGTGAACTTGGTGATTATAACATTTAACAGATAAAACTGGGGCCCTGTCAGCTAAATAAGTTGTATACATTTCAGTGAGGAACAGTCAAAGTTATATTTTGCCTTTAATCTTTAGGTGGCTAAATAATAATTGTATATTACTTCATTGTCTGCAGTGCCTTCCTAATAATTTTTACATGCTATGAATAGTTATACTGAAAGTTCTTAAAGGATTATGCATGGTGTATTAGGCTGCTCATGTTGTGAAGCTATGGGAACAGCAATCCTTGCTGTTCTGGAAAATCCTCCATTATCCTTCCTATGAAAACATTTATAAAAGTTCAAGGGAGTGGTTCCACAAAACTGCTGGGTTTTCAGGTTTGCTGCTTTCCAGCTGAAAGCAGCAAGTTTGCTGGTAATTGGTTTGGGTGTGAAATTTGACATAAAGATTTCTAACGATCTCTTTGGCAATTACTTCTCCTAACAGCAATTTAGGATGACCTGATGGTGCATTCTATTTGGTATTCTTTGGTTTGTCTGTCATGTCAAAATCTGCTGTTTCAAAAAGCATCTCCAAATAGTTATCAGAGTTTTCTGAAGTATGAGATTGACCCTCCTTCTTCCAAGGGGCACTTACTCATGACTAAACCCTCATCCTTCATCACTTTCTGTTTATGATGATATTGATTTCACTGCAGTCTTATTGTTCTGCAAGTCATGTGGCAGAATGAACACCTGTCTTACTGACTGTTTATTTTCCTGTTGCTGTAGCAGACTTTTTGCATGCAATGATGGCTTTGTAGTAGGTGTGTTTAGCTAAGGGTTTGGGCACTGGAAGTCAAAATGATAGCACTTAAATAATATTTCTTTCCATCTTGCAAAGCAAATCACAGTATACCTACAAGGAACAGTGCACTTTAATTCTGAAATATCTCCAGCACTGTCAGAACTTTCTCCCTGGCTATCTCTAAATCTCTGCCTTTAATATCCCAACATTCTCCGTTGAGTATTCACATGGATGAAAAGTCTTTATTGAACCTATGTATTTGGTGTTCTTGCTGTCTGATATTAATTCACCTGTAAGAACACAGGTTCTTTGGCTTAAAATAAATTAACCAAGTTAGACTTGCAACTCCTAACACTAGGAAACATGGCTAGTTTTGCCTCGAGTAAAAGGGGCAATGAGTGCTGTTTATATATCTGCACCACTGTGGTTGCTTTGAGGTCATTTTTGAATGTTACTTTGTCTTTTTATCCCATTAGCAATGCAATTAACTCTCATCTGGCTCTGGGATGGAATCTTCTTCCACTGATGATAAAAGCCAGTTTTCCATTTGAAAGCATCCCTATTGGAAACAGTCTGTGAAAGACCTCTATGCAAATCAACTGTTTAAGGATCTCTTGGCTCAGGCAAACAAACTGTAGGAAGCTGTAAATCAAACATCAAGGCCCAGATCTCTGTTGCAACATGAATATTACTGAGTTTTTAAATTAGTTTTGTGGAACCTGAAACAAAAGAGGCCAAGTATTTCTGCACCAGATAGCATCTGAGCTATTCAAAGGGGAAACTGAGAGCTGTGGAGATATGGCTGTTGTGAAGGTAGATAACAACAGTGAGGACATACCTGAGACTTGGCTTAAACAAGGAAAATACAGCAATGCAAGTTGCTAGGTGATTGTGGCTTTTAATCCACTTGGAAGAATAGGCCAGGCTATTCTGAGATGTCACCTTTTTAAGTCTGAGATGAAAGTTGGTGAAATAATACCTGAAATCCTTGGAAATGCAGTCCAACTATAACAATACTGGGCTTAATTGTCATTTTATAGGAGCAGGATTCACAGTTAAATTCTATCTATGGTTGCAGCAGAAGCTAAGAGAAAAAAGCAACACTTTTTAAGGTAAAGTGATCTTTTGATGTTGCAGCCTTCCTTCACAAGACTTGATTTTTCTTTCCATAATGAATGCCAAGTGAATTCTTTGGGTGTTTAAGACCCTTTCTGATGAGCTGTGATGAAGGGCAATGTCTGTGGTTCCCTAGTGCTTGATTTGTGCTGTCTGGTTGGTAAGAGCAGTGGAAAAGAAGGATTAGGGCAGGAATGTAGGCGTGGAGGATTGTGCTTCATCTCAAACTTCAGTCACTCTGGCTAAGATCCATAGGTACAAGACAGCTCTGGGGCACATGGTCAAGGAGCTGCTCCTTGCTGGGAGCTCCTTTGAGTAAGGAGCTGGGTGTAAGCTGTTGCATCCTTGTAGCTGGGACATTGGGGTAATTTTCAGGGAATCTGGAATAAGTAATTATTGCAGCAATATTTGTAGAGTTAAGTTTTAGCTGTGATAAGAACCAATTATTAATTTCCTTATGCATGAGTTATAACACTAAAATATGTTATAAATTAAAATATTATAATGAATTATATTTATTATTAAAAAATATAGAATGATGGTATCTAGACAGCTTCACTAGGCCATAGGTATTCTTTCCCAACACATCTCCATTTTCTGTGGCTCCCTCTCTCATCTGTGATTAAACTTGACTTCAAGTGAAACTACAATGCTGGCAAACACTGGAGAGCTGTGGAAGCTGGGCTCCCTGCTCCTTAACATTATTGCAGAAAATCAACCACTGGAACCTGAGCTCACCATACAAAATTTCTCAGTTTTTCTTTTGTCTTTTCCAGACGGCTGAGTAATTGCCTGTGCTCTTAGGTAGAGAGCCTTGTGAATGATTGTCTTGTTACTTGCCTGACAGATGCTAAACCTGCTATAAATTAACTTGTCTACTTGTTTTACCAGGCAAGAGGGGCTGCATTAGTCAACATTTGAGCTAACTGAGGAGTAGGGGGAATGATGAGGACTGTTCACTGGAAACTTGGTTCTGCAAGTCTTTGGGGACTTGGCTGGTTTTGGTTTCGTTTTATTTGCCCCTGATGATTTTGAGTGAAAGTAGATGCAGCTCAAGTGGTAAAATCATCCCAGATTTCTTTCATTGCTTAGCAGATAGGAAGCCAAGGAATCACCATGAAGGAGCTGCCTTTGTGCAGTTCCAGCCCTTTGCTGGCCCCAAGCAGGTTCCAGTGCAAAGCTGGTGTCTCAGTTTGGGGACACTGGGTCACACACTGCTCTCTGTTAGCATGGTGTTTTCTGGCAGGTGTTTCTTGCATGCATGAACCTGTCTCCTTGGCTTTGATAAGATCACTGAACAGCCATGGGAGCTCCTAGTCAGAACAGAGACTGGATGCATCTCAATTGATGGTTTTCATCCTGCTCTTTGAAGTCTTCAGGCTACAATACTAAAACCACTGACTGAATACCATGAAACTTTTTTACATTAATATCATGCAGTTGAGGATTTAATGTATTTTTATCACAGATGTAATGTCCTGTTTGTCTACCAAACAGTTGCATTCTGCAGAAGGCATTGGTTAGACTTCACCAGGAAACTATTTTTGTCCATTGGCTGTTTCCTCCACTATGTTGTTTCTTACCAAGCACGTCATTATCCTTTCCACAACAGAACCTTCTGGAAAGGAGCAAAAGCTTCAGGGGGGAAAGGGAGGGCCAGCTTTTGTCATTTTAAATTTCTCACAGATAGTTCAGGGTAGCAAAATAATGGATGTTTCATTATTACCACAATAGATTAAAACATCTGCAATAAATAATGCTGATGGCTATTTGTGATGGCATGAAGTATTGTTTTTGTTCTCTTTTATAAAATTACAGCTCATTAACTGTCATAAAGCAAAGATACCATAAATAAAACAACTAGTAGTGTTTCATTTCCCAGAAATGTGAAAGCCTGCTGTTTGAGAACTTTGAAAAGTTTGTTTTCACAGCTGGAACAGTCAAGTATTGGAATATATTGGGGTCTGTCAGTTTTGAGGCAAGAGAAATTGTGAAAATATGGACAATCTTTTTCTGTCCTCTTCACAAAGTTAGTATTGCTCTTGTCTTGCATCTAATCAAGAAGTTGCTTCTAATTAGGATGCCTGTATTGACCACCAGCAAGTCTGTGTGTATATATATATTTAAATACAGAAGTAATTATAGAATGGGTTTTACTTCCAAAAAGTAATCAGAAAATGTAATCTAACTTTCACTGGGCTACAAACCATGGAGTATTTGCCCAGATATCCCCACACTGAACCCCATAAGTTGTATTTATGGTGGTGTTTTAGGAAAAGGCCTAATCTTAAGTGGTAGTTGTTTATAATAATCCAATTGGTCCTTCATCAGAGATCACCTCATCTCACCTGAGATCACAGCAGGTTTATGTGCTCTCAGTTTTCAAGCTGTGAGAACAGACTTGCAGAGGCTCACTTAGCTCACAGGTGTGCAGTGATATGACTTTCAGATTTGTTTCCAATTTATTTGCCACAGGCAGGCTTCTACAGGAAAACAAGTCTATTTGAAAAGTGGCATGATTAGAAACATTCCTCATTGTCTCAAGGTCTAAATGACAGTTCAGATTTCCAGACCCAGATTTTCTCCTGTTCAGACTGGGATTTCTGACAGCTATAATCATGTGTAGGCACCAGGAATTTTTTGTCCCTGGCCAGGACATGAGCCACGTTCCTGCTGGAGCTGTGGACTGCACACATGCTGTGTCTTGTTGTGGGACTCTTCAGCCCACAGCTGTGCTCTGCACAATAGAAAATCCTCCTCTGGATTGAACATTTCTCCACATTAGGGCTAAATTTGTGTTTTTGGCTATGGCAGTCTGTTTTGAAACACTCTTTGTTCCTGAGGCAATTTAGGATTTAGATTAAAAAAACCTGTCTGGTGGTCTGAGCCAAAGTGCTCAGTTGCCTGCATAGTGCAATCCTCCAGTCTAAGGTCCAGAAGAAATTAGGTAACAATCAGGGCCTGTGTTGTTTTTTAATTTTGGGGTTTTGAGGGATAGGAACAGGTGGGAGAGAGGAGGAGATTTTTTTAAAGTTTATTTATTTATTCATTTTGTGCATGAAAGTATCTGCTTCTTCTACCAGAAGTAGTTGCACTGTAGAATTCCCTTCCAAAGGAGAGTTTGGAGGCTGGAAACTAGAAAGGGTCCTGAAAAAAATATCTTTAGGACTCCACAGAGGAGGAAAAGAAACAAAGCCCTGAGAATATTTATTTTAAAAATTACCCTAAGTAGCTCTAGAGCTGATCACCATGTATGGGATACTGATAAATCAAGGGAAGTATCAGTTCTGCTTTGAAGTGCAGAAAGATTTTTGGACACCTTTCTGAAAGAGGGCACTTGACTCTTTGATCTGATTTACTAGTGAATTCTTATTATAATATTTATTTGTCTTTTTTTGAGGCCATGTCAATATGGTAGGATTTTCTAAAGTAATTTGGAATTAGATCCATCTTGCATCTAAGGTGCTCAGATGGGTTTGGGGAGCTATAGGTATTGCTTTTTCTTGATAATAAGCCCAAAATGCCCTAAAGGATGAGGAAGCCCATTTGATAGATGCAGGCTGTCTGCACTTGCTTCTGCTAATGGTGGTGGTAATCCCTAGAAATTACACTTTAGGATGTGCTGCAAGAATATTGACCCTGTTTTTCCTTCCTCTGTGGCACTGCTTTGATTTTTGGAAGTGTGGGAAAACTCCTCTTGTGCTCTCTTAGAAGTGAGATAAAATTCCATCTTCTGCCATCCAAGGCAGAACTGAGCGCAAATTATTGGTGGCATTAAGTTTGGTAGGGCTTCCTTCTGGTTTTTTTTTTTTTTTTCTAAATATAAATTAGGATGGCTTATTTCTATGCCCTGTGTTTAAAATGCATTTCTGGATGAGGAGTTAATGCAGTTTTCAGAAAGAAAATATTATAGTGTGCTTTGAAGTAGGTGATTTAACTAAGTATTTCACCTTTAAATTTTAGGGAGTAAAGGCTGAATAACAGATGATGGTCTAGATTTTCAGCAATATACAGCTATGCTTCCAAAAAATGTGGTCTATTATGTGAAGAGATACATGTGGGGTATCACAAAGTAGGGTGTAATTTTTGGAGGGTTTGTGTATAGGGATTTTCATCCCCCTTGTTCCTTTATAACATTCGACATTTTTCAGACTTGGGCACAAATTCCAGCTGTGCTGACCACATCCACCAGCTGTAGATGCACACAAAGAGACAGTAGAAGCACAATATATGGAAAAAACCCCAAGTGTTGGAAATTTAAGCTGTTCCAAGTTCATGTTTTTATGCGTCAGTGCTGTGCAGCTTGAGAGGCCAGAGCCGTGGAAGGAGCCTAATCCCACTGGAACTGGTCTGAGCAGGGACTTCTCAGCTACTTCTGTATCCCTGGTGATTCAGCTGTTCAGCACTAGCCAAGGCATTTCTGCACACAGATCAATAAGATATGGTGCAGTGCAGATGTTCTTTGCTGTGTGAAACTTGGCAAGCCTGCAGAGAGTGGATTTTAGTGGTCTGAAATTTCTGAGCAAAAAGATCATCTCTTGCTTCATCAGGACCACAGACTTGTTAAGAGTTTCCGATTTTACAGATTGTAAGTGTGTATCCAGTTTCTTCAGTGCTGGAGCCGTGATCATTACAATTGCTGATTATCACTGATGCATATTGCATGAAGCTGTTCACCAATTTGTAAACCTAAAGAGTCCTTTGCCTTTCATTCCAGAAAGGCTGTGAAATATGGAAGAAAAGTTCCTCCAAGTAATTTGTCCTTAAATAGCTTGTCACTGCAGTGCAGGACACGTGAGTCTAAGGAGAATTTTTGTGTGTCTGTGCTGGTGTGATGCACAAAAATCCCAGTGGACCATAACTTTAATTTACACCCTGGAATGTGCTAGACAACCTGCCCAAATCTGGGAGATTCTGGCACTGAGCCTTCTACCTGTACCTTGTCTCAATTCTTCTGGAGGGCTTTTTTTTTTTTTTTTTTTGTTTTTTTTTAATCTTCTTCTATCCTAACAGATAGAAAGGGAGTAATCTCTGAGGGAGCACTTGTTCCTACCCAGCAGTCTGACATCTGTGAGCATGACATGCAGACACAGCAGTTCCTGTTTCCTGAATCTGAGCACTCACATCTAATTGCAGCTGAGGTTGACTGAGGACATTCAAAAGAGAGAGAGAGAGAGTATTTTGCATCAGAGGGCTGTTGAATTTTTTCTTTTATTTATGTGGCATCTCTCAAAAATATTCTGTGTGACACTTGGAAGAAACCCACAGGGAAATCATGTGGGATGCAAGAATATGTTTTCATATATATATGTGAACACACATATATAATAAAAGTACTATTCAGCATAACAAAGATAAGATGCTTAAAGACTTGGGGCTGAGAAGGTATAAATGACCCTTCCTGGGGCTCTAGTTCATACTTCAATAATCCTGATTTTTCTTAAAGCTGAGGCTAGCAGTCTAACTGTGCATCTTGGGGTTTCTTGGGCGGGGAGTGTTAAGTGCCTAGTGATGTTCAAGTATCTGGAATGATTTGAAAATCATCTTTTTATGATGTGTACAGTATTCTATGGATGGTAATGCTTCTGATTACTATCTATTCAAAATTGCAGAGCAACAAACAAAGCGATCTAAAATGCCAGGAGGAGAGAATTTTCTCAGTGGCCTACAGATGGCAGACCAATATAACAGATGAGTGAGGTTCTTGAAGCTGGTTTCTCTGAATAGTAGAAACATAGTACACCCTATTTATGCAGGTTTTCATGGAGAAAGTTTTGACTGGGTCACTATAAAATGTAATCGCTTTTGCACTTGCACTGCTTCAGAATATGTTAAGAGTCTCTTGTTTTGTGCTGTAAACTGTGTTCAAAATTCAGTCCAAAAGCTCTTGACTATAATTTTTTTAAGTGTTATTGGACTTACCTAAAGATTTTGATAATTTACTCCAAATTCTCAAAGATGAGTGTGTACAGGAGGACTCTTAGGTTTGCTTGTATGTAGTTCATGCCTTCAAAACATTCCACTTTCTTAAGAGTGTTGCAATTGTACATTTCTGTATAAATCTAGATTAGCTTTTTTCTTCTAGAAGACACTAATAGATGAAACTTATGGTTGACTTTTTTTGATCCCTTAGTATAAAACAAAAATTCCTTCAGAAGCTTTTGGTCTGGAAGGAAGGAAGAATCATAGACACAGTAAAGCTTTTGTTTCTTTTCCTCTTGAGCACGGAGCTTTAGCAGATGATTTGACACTCTTCTGCATCTTTAGCTCATAAATGAACTAATTCCAGAAGGGGAAACAAAATAACAGCAAGCCTTTTTCTTTACTTGGAGAAAGCTTCTGGGAGGGTAAAAAATAAGAAAATGTGGCTTTTACCGGTCTTCTTGTTCAATAAATATGTAACAGAAAAGACATCTTAAACACTGTAATCTTTCAAATGTTTTGTATTTGTTATATAAAACTTTATTAAAAAGGAGTTGGGGAAAAAAAAAAGCTGTTGCAGGTCATACCCTTTCCATATTGTTTGTAGAATGGCTAATGGTTAGAAAATCAAACTTGCTGTACTTCACTGTTTTTGTCTTCTTTTTTTTATGGCTGTAGATTGAAATAGGCATATTTAAAATATTGTGAAGTATGGAAGCGATTACAACCTGCTGCTTAAAGCACGACTCAGGAAATTGAAGAACAGGGGCTTAAAAGTGGTCCCCAAACAATGGGCTTAACAGACTTTCTCACAAAACACTCCGACAACCTTTTTTTAAACTAGAAAATGCTCAGTTTCAACCGAGGGGCTAGAAAATATGTTGCTATATTCTTGAACTGTTTTCTATTATGGAAATCAAACAAGCTTTCATGACGGATTAGTCTTCAGGCAAGGAGAAAGGAATGCTGGTGGAGGCAGCACTCAGGTCTGTGGTCTGTGCTCTGCCCTACTGCTGCAGCTAAGCCTGCCTGAACTGTCTCCTAATCCACAAGTGTTATTCTGGCTGTTAAAATACCCAGTGAAGCAAAAACATCTAAATCTACTTCGTTTGTGCAATATATATTTAATATACAAATTGGCAAGAGAATTGTATATAGTCTTTCTGAGCCACCCTTGCCTTGTGAAACCACAACACAGTAGAGTCATGGTCTGCCCTGGCATTCTCTGCACTATCTGTATGTATATGTTGGAGTGGGAAAAGAATAAATTCCCCAGTATATTAGCTTCAAATGTGATAGGAAAGTGTTTGGTTGCATATCTACTGCAAAGATGAAATGTGGAAGTGGCTGCAAAGTTTGCTGCTTAACTTGCCATCTACAAAAGATAGATGTTGTTTGAGGAAAGCTGTTTTGAAGATCTGTCTATAATGGAAATCCACATAATAATGTGAGGGAGTGTATGAGAACAATGATGCTGCATCCCTAATATCACGGTGACATGTGCCTGGCGGCTGGCTGGGTTGTTTTTTGTTGGTTTCTTTCCTTTTTTCTTTTTTTTTCTCCCTTTTAGAAACTGGAAATTATATGCAATTGGAAGAAAAAAAAAAAAAGGGGGGGGGGGAGTAGTGGGGATGGATATAATCATGCTTTGAAAATGGCTTCTGTCATGACACTAAGCTTTGCTGTCTCCTGAGGTTTCTCAAACACCAAAGCAGCAAATGAGACCAAGTAATTAAATGCGAAAACTGATGAAATAAGTTCTGCGAGTCTTTGCTGGCTCATGGGAAGGGGCTTCTGAATCAATGCCAAGGTGATGAACTGGCATCATTCAAAGTGAGCAGCATACTGAAACACTTTGCTTTAATGAGTCTACAGTCTGTGACTCCCAGCCTCAGAACTGAGAATTCAGGTGGCTAAAATGGGACTTGTATTTTCTGAGAGTGTGAGAGGAGACAGAGGTTCTGACCCATTTTCTTTCTTCTTCAGACTGCAGAAGCTCTGCTTTGTCTGTTTTGTGCCAGTGTAGAGTGTCCTTATAGCAGCAACTGTAGAGGCAGAGCTGCTTTGAAAGGTAACACTTACAATGTGCTTTCTGTCTGATGTGACCCAGCAGTTACGAAACAGGAGGTTAGCAGAGATTATGGGAGCAGCTGTCTGCTTTGTGCCACTCCCACGCATTCCCCGAGCCAAGCTCGGAGGACCTGACAAAGCCAGGCACATTGCAGCCAAGATCTTTCCTTTGTAAGGATCCATGTATACATAAAGAAGTCAAAATAGATTCAGCAGTAGTGAATCATACTTCTTTATAGTTTACTCTGACTAGATTACCATTGCTCCAATATCCTTGGTTTGCAAGCAAAAATATGTGCTGCTGCCTTTTTCAAGCTACTCTGGGGAGACATTTCCTCAGGCATCTATCCAGAGAGAAATACAAATTGAACCAGCATCAGTTCTGTTATTTCTCTCCAGAAAGTTCATTTATTTATAGTGTGGGGAAAGCGTAAAACAGTTTCTTTTTCTTCTTTATGTGTCTTTGATTTTATTTCTGCTTTATAAGAGTAAGTGTGAGCTCTGAGCCTGCAGTTTACTAGGTGCACATGGACAGCTGCACCTGCACGGAGCCACGCTGGCCTGAGTGAGGCACCATGTGGGCACGGCAATCTGCCCCTGTAAATCTCAGAATGAGGAAATTCACTTGTTTGTGTAGTGCTCTTGAAAGGAGTAAGGTATTGGAAAGTGCCTGTAGGGTGTCAGCAGGTGCCATATGGGTTTTCCCACACAGTCTTACCAATGCACAGCATTCCTGACCTGTAACCACCCTCCTTGTGCTTACATTGAGATGAGGTCCAAGCAAGACTTGCTGTGCTTACTTCAGCTTCTAGCTGGTGCTATGCTGCTAAAAGGCAAATGAATGGAAGGAAATTTCCAGATCTCATTCTGTTTAAAAAGGAAATACATTGATATCTGTTGGTGTTTTCTTAGTTGTGTTTTTTGTTATTCTTACTGAAGTTCAGATTTTGCCTGGGTGTGTGGTTTAGGGGACAGGTTGTTATTTACAGCAGGTTAACAATTAAAGATACTGAGCCATAAAGGAAAAGAATCACTGCTAGTGCACCTTGCAAGAGAACACAAGAAACTTCAACCACCTGTTCTAAGTGGGCTGTGCAGGCTCATCTGTGCTTTATCCATCTTATCTAAGTCACAAGTCTGGCTTGCTTGGGTACCAGCATCAGAGGAGGCTCTCCCCAGACAGCAGCTGTTTCTGCCTTCAGTCAGGCCTCACACATGCAGTGGAGTAGTCCTGCCTTCTGCCCCACCTTTCTCCTCCCAAGTATTTAACTAGCTTGAAAAAGTTTGCAGTATTCTTTACTTTGTACAGTTTACTATCATTCCCCCTTCAGGCTATTATTATTCTCTCTTGATTGCAAGTCAGCTAGTTCTACTTCAATATTTATTTTTTTTTATTATTATTATAAAGGTCTTAAAACAATGATGTGCATGTGTAACATGGGACCAAAACAATTGCTGCAAGTTTTTCATGTACCTGAGATTCACTATGTTTTTAAGTTTGTCTCAGGCCTGTCTCAGATTTGTTTCATTATTTAATCAGGATTGAGAACTGCTCTCTGTTAATAATCACGGGTATCAAAGAGGGCTGTATCAAGTTTCTGTGTTTTGAGAAGACTGCAAATCATTTTCAGGAGGTGGGTAATTAAATACGTAGTCTTTTGTGTCTCTTTCAACTGAAATTTCAGAAGGGTCTGTTTATCTGAAGATGTGAAGGAGATAAAAGTATCAGTAGTGTATATTACATAGATTTTGGGTTTGCAGAGGCAGACTGCTTGTTATGAAAGAGTTAACAACTGTGCAGAAGCCTGTGTTGGTGAAGCAGCCCTGGGATTGACCAAAACGCTTTCAAACACTAACAGATCAAGTTTTATTGCAACAGAAACTAAAACATTTAACCATTTAAATAAGTGAAAAAAACCTGGAATGCCCTTGGTGAGGCAGGATGAAAACACCAAGGGTTCTACAGCAGTGTGGTGTCCATGCAGAATGTGCCTGGCTGTGCCCCCCACCCCTTCAGCAGGATGGACACACTGCCCACTCCCCTCTGCAGCTGTCCTGCTGCTTCACACAGCAGCCAGCTGTGTTCTGCATTTTGGTCTTCAATAGTCACTTACTGTTATAGCTTTTAGGCACTAAATTCTGCTGCACTCACAGAGAAATTTAAAGGAACTCTGAGTCTCTGGTACTGTAATTTTGAAGAACAGGATGTGCATGACTATAGTTGAGCAATTCCTTTGATGCTTCCCAATTATCCTGTAATATGCCTGTGATTTAATTTCCATTAAATGTCACTAGCAGATTAATCTCTCTTAAAATGCTGAACAGGCAAACAAATTACTGCCTTATTATCAAGTAATTTTAGCGTGGGTTGAGCAGAACCTAAAGCAAGTTGATCTTGTTCTAAATCAAGGATACAACCTGATAGGCAGGTTTATATGCAAGGGGCTGAGAAGTTAAATATTTGCTTTTTTTTAGCAATTGTGCATTGTTCCTTGTCTGAATAAATAATTACCCTCTGTATCTGATAGGAGAATAGAAGATCACACATTGTGTGAAGGATTACCATAATGTATGCAGTAGACATTTCTTTTTTAAACAGGCTTTTTTGGAGTCCTGTTTGACTTTTGGTTTTTCTCCCAAGCTGATTTGGATAAGCTCAATTACACCCAGATTGCATGGCTGTGGATTTTTACCATGCGACCCTGAATGTCTTACTCTAGAATATTCTTTTATTATTTTTTTTCTCAAAGATTATTTATTTTTTCATAATTTATATGCAGTGGTGTTTGTTTTTTTCATTCCTGCTGTTTCCTTTAGTCAAAATGCTGAAGTATTTGTAAGAACAGTGGAATATAGGAGAACATACTGATAAATTGTCTTGATATGTATTTTCCAAAGTGCAAGAGTGCACTCCAGCAAAACCAATTGTGACATCTTGAAGTAGCACTATTTTTATGTAACAACTGACATAAAAGGGTTTTTATTCATGGGCATCTGTACAACAAGCTAGAATATGCACAGTAATATTCTTCTTTCTGTTTTTCTCTTGCTGGTTTTCATTGACAGTTCTCTTACAGCTCTCAATTCAATTCTACTTGAACTTTATATATTTTGAGGCAAATGAAGCAGTTATGATCTTTGCCTAAGTAAAATTCCTTCCTATTTTTGAAACTGTGCTTCTATGGTTTAGAATCTTGTGTTGCAGCCAGACAATATCATAAATTCTATAATATTCAACTTTTTACTTGGTTTCAAGGACAATGTGCTTATCAAAGGGATGTTACTAGTGATAAGCACAGTATCAGATTGTAGTGTTTCCTTTGTTTAAAAATCTGTGCTCTGGGAAAGAGTAGAAACTGTGATATGAAAAACTGCTGAACTCCATACCCCAGAAGGAACCAAGGCCTCTTTTATCATAGGGTCAGATCACATTCAGCAGTGGCAGACTTTGATACTTAAACCACTGGAGTCTTGTTCACAGTCACCTTGCTGCACTTCACCTAATAACATTTATCCTCTAATTTCTGTACCAGATGGAGGTAGTCTATACACACACAATAGAAAAGAGGGCAAAATGCAGTCTTGTGCTGCCATCAGTCCTCACAGAAATAACTCCAACAACAGAGAGAGAGACTGGGATTTGAGAACCTGTCTTGGAAATCCCCATCAGTCCTTGGTGATGGCTGATGTACAAAATAAAAAAAAAATATTTTAAGATTTTTTTTTTTAAGGATTTTAAGAAATGGCTCTGATGGTCTTCCATGTGGTGCTGATAAGAGATTTTTGCATGGCAGGACAGTAGTTCATGTCATGTGGGATTGCATGTTACATTTGCTGCTTTTCCATTCAGATATTGTATAATAAGGAAGATTTTATATATATATATATACATATATATCTCACAGAAAAGGTTTAATGTGCCTAAATTCTTGCTCCTAGCATGGAAAATTATTTTCAAGAGTACAGCAATATTTATGGGACACTGCTGCAATTTTACATTACTGTGGTAACTACAACCAGAGACCTGAGGTGCAGACTCCTCCTCATACATCACCCTTGGCTTTAATCACTAAATTCAGCCTTGCTTTTGTTTTTGGAGCAGAGTTAGGGTTTGGCATGTCCTTTGTGTCCCACAGCTCACAGCAGGAGGCTGGGTTGCTCCAGGTCCAGGAGGTCACTCCACTGGAGGAAGTGCTCGTGCTTAATGGTCACCAAGGGCAGGATTCATCTCTTCCAAAGCAGCTGGAGAGAAACTCTAGGACACAATTAGGGTTGTTTCTCTCCTGAGTACAGGGGAAACCATCTTCATAAGCTTTTGCAAAGAACTCTTCTTCATGTCCACCAATGAAAAAAAAAAAAAAAAATCACCTTTTTTTCAGTCTGACTCTCAAGTGAGTTAGGTTTTTCTCATCATGTACAATGAGCAAAACAGTTTTTATTGTACCTTGCCAGAGTTCTTCAGTTTTCTTTTTTAGCTTTACCTGATTGTTTCCTACACTTACAGTCGAGAGGTGTTTGATATAAGCTGCTGGATTTAATGATATTTACTGAAAAACTCCATGTTTAATACCTGGGCTTCAGCTTTATAGGAGATCTTGTTTCTGCCCATTGTGATAGTCCATTTTCTCTGTGGAAAATAAAGGGACTCTTAACAACTGTAGAAAAAAATAGGTTCTAAAATGCATGTTATTGATGAGTGCTTACTACAACTGAGTCTACATGAAGGGTCTAAAACTAAAATTATTTTTGTGCTTTCTATTCTAAACACCCTCATTATATTTGAAGTATCTTCACTAAGCCTACTAATTTTAAATAAAGCAGCCTGTTCCTGTCATGTGTACAGTTAGTTACTCAAATAATCAATTAGCCCTCATAGAGAAAATTTTTCAATTTCAAGTTATTTGCAAGCAGTATGTAAGGGCTTCCCCTGTGAAGTTGTACACAAAGGGAAATTCTTGTATTAATTTTCTAAGTTTTGCTGCAAGTTGTTTCTTCATTTATTAACTTATTTTCATAGAAATCTCTTAAATGATCTAGGTAGGAAGTTAAAACAATGTTGGACTGTACTTAATGAAGCCAAGTTTTCAAGCTTAAAAAATGGACTTATAGCCAAGAAGACAGAGCTTAAGACAGCTTCTGATATCCCCCTTTAGACATGATGAGATATCAGTTCATTAAAATGTCTTGCTTTGCAGAGAAGGATCAGGAAGGTTTCTTAGCTGCAGGCTGATACCAAGTGACATGAAATATAGCTGCAGAAAGTGGTTTATAATTTGGCTTAAGAAAGTACAGGTAGCACAGAGTCCAACTGGAGACTGGATGTGAAAGTATGTTTTAGATTAGGAATTATGCAAAAAAAAAAATCTTCATTTCATTCAGTTTGTGTATGCAGCTGGTCAGAAGAGAAATCCTATTAACCTTGGTAATATTCTTCATTTAGAAATGGCTTATGAGTGGAGAATAAAGTTTGGGACTACAACTGAGGCCAAGGTTTGGAAGAGACTCTTGGAACATTCCAGAACAGTGTTCCCTTTGAGAAACCAAACAGAAAATTGTTTTGGGTGTCTGGTCATTTTGAGCACCAGGTTAACATATATTGGGTGGCTGGAGTAGATCTCCAGGAGGGAATATCTGTAAGATGCACCTCCTCATTTGTGTATTCCAGCAATTACCTGTGGTTTCAGAGGTGATCATGGCCTTTCCACCTCCCAGGAGAGAAGAACTGCCAAGCTGGGGTGTCTTGTACAGCCTAGAGCTGTGCAGCACTGAGAAGGCTCATCTCCCACACACCTATGCCTGATTTTATTTTTTTTTCCCCTTTCTGTAGGTCCTGGTACACATTTTCTTGTGCAGTCTCTGATGTGTAGAAAAGTAGCAAAAAATTAGTGATCATAGTAAGCACCTTTGTCTTGCCTTTCCTGTGCTTTTTCTCTTCCACCTTTCATGCTCTCCTCAGATTTTATGGGTACCAGTAATGAAACACCTAGAGACTGAATACTCTTGCTGCTTGCCAAATGTAGAAATGCTCCATCCTCATCTCTGCTGCTGGTCATCATCCTCTGTGATGAAGGACACTTTAAACCTGAGAAAATATTGTTTAGGAACTTTTGTATTGGTTTTATTTTTCAGTATAGGAAATTGGAACATGACAAAATATGTGTAAAATAATTTTTTGCATCTGTAGGAAGTGTTACTGCATGATAAAGGCTGTGCTAAAACCTAGTCAATATGTACTGACTGTGATGTGTGCTAAAGGAGACATACAAAAAATTCTTCTAAAAAGCCAAGTTTTTTATTACTTGATTCTTATCAGATATAGATTTTGAAGATGAAACTATATTTTTGAATAAAAAAAAATTTCATTTTAACACTCTCATGCTGATTTTTGGGGCTTTTTAAGAACAACATATTAACTTTTAAAACTCACAAAATTTACTTTTATCTAACAAATAAGCCCCACCCCCATCCCCACAATGTCCAAGACTTTAAAAGCATTAAAAATACTGCAGTAAATGTATCCAAAATAATTTGCTTGTAAAGAACATGAGTAATATTCTAGGAACAAACAGGTTATAAGAACAATTTTTTTTTTTTTTTTTTTTTTTTTTTTTTCCTTAATGAGGAAAAATCCAGAAGGTGCACTGAGGAAAATTTATTTTTAAATAACTTCACTCTTGGGACTTACAGACAGTCCTAAATGGTTGTGCACTGTTGTTTAGATTATACTATCACTGACTTTGGAAATACTTCCCAGTGCACACATTTGTGGTTTGGTTCTCCCATGATACAAATCTTAGGTTCTCATGAAAACAATCAAATGAAAATATTTAATTCCTGATTTTTATTTTTTTTTAACATTACTTGATGGTTGAAGACTTATTATAGTTATTTCTTACGTATTTAGTTTACTTTAAATCAGCCTCTGTATGGGGTCAGGACATTAGGAAAAAAGAATTTTTGCGGTTTGAATGTTAATACTGTTTGAGTTTTTTGAGGTTTTTTTTATTATTTTGGAAATATTTCAGCAGATAAAGATGGAATTCAATAGTGGAAGAAGAATAGTGAATAGAATGCAATTTTCTTTAATTCATTTGTCTATTGGGAAGTAACCTCTGTGAATAAAAATTACTGCTGCTCATAAAGTAATCCCATGTATACAAGCAGCTGTAAGACTTCTGATGTCTGTTTCTGGTTAACACACAGGCCTGCTATGTAACTCCTTCCAGGTTTCTTATTGATTGAGAGTTCTTTCTTTCTTGAAGCGAAATTCACTCATATAAAATATTTCTAATCTTTTAGAACTTAATGGCCAAATATTGGTCCCAGTGCTAGTAAGTGAGGTTCAGTCTGGAAGAAAATACTTGTCTTAGAAAGCAGAAGATTGAAGAAGGCACCAGGAAATAAGTAATATTAAGACTCATAAATGATAATTAAAGTACCTCAAGCTATTATTTATGGATGCTTTAAATATATTGTGTGGTCTATGCACTAGAAGTAATTTCTCCATGCTCTTCTTCCCAGGCACACTTGCTGAAACTTTCAGATTCTCTGTTTACATCAAACTTTAGACAGTTGTGAAGGAATTGAGTGGCTTAGGACACATTTTGTGACTAATATCTGGATAATCAACACTAAGTTGAAAATTAACTTGACAGTAAACACCTTTAAGAAAATCTGCTTTAATTGAAGCACTTCAAATAAATACTAGTGCTAATGAGCTAGATGAAGTTAGAAACTCAAATGAAGCCATGTGGCAGTTGTAAGCTGTGCAAAACTGAAGGCCAAGCCTAGGATCCAGCTTAACTTGTTCTCTGTTTGCACCAAGAAATGTGTTGCAGAAGTATAAACCAAACAGCCAGTTGGCATTGTACAACAGCTTTACATTTCAAATGCATGTATTTATTCCTGATGTCTGATGGTATTTCCCTTCCCTGTGTGTCAAGGCTCCCCATGGTGCCAGCTCTGCACTGAAGGACAGATCCATTTCTGGGAGCTGCTGCACCAAAGGGGCTCAGCCTGCACCAAAGTGCTGCCCAGAACAGGTCTGAGCTGCTCAGGGCTGGCAGGCACAGACCTCCAGGTAGCTTCACCTCTGACAAGGCCAGGTGGCTGTTCTCAATGCCATTTGTTTCTTTGTTTATTTTTTTTTTGTTGTTTTGGTTTTTTTTTTTTTTGTTTTTTGTTTTTTTTTGTTTTTTGGTTTTTTTTGTGTGGTTTTTTTTTTTTTGGGGGGGGGTTTGGTTTTTTTTTTGTGGTTTTTTTTTTTTTTGTTTGGTTTTTTTTTTGTTTTTTTTTTTTTTGTTTTTTTGTTTTTTTGTTTTTTTTTGTGGGGAGAGCAGGGATGGGCTGGGCTCTGAGAACAATCTGTACCAGCAAAAGTTGAAGGCTTCTGAGAAGATATACAAAGAGGTCAAATGGGAAAGAAAAAAGAAAAAGATCTGATATAATACAATATCAAGGCATCTTTGCTGTTTCTCATGCTCACTGGCTCACCAAAGTTTAGTTGACTTGTTGGGTACTTGGTCCTGATGGGCATCCAGACTCTCTGCATCTGGAGCACCTGCACTCCAGTGCTTCTCTCCAGGTGCCAGGCAGCCAAGATCAGCTGCCTTCCCCTGCCAGGACCCTCTGTCTCCCTCTGGGGATTTTCATACAGCCTAGACTCCTACTTGACAAAGCTTTGATAGCCATTTTTAATAAAGAAAACTTTACTTTTTTTTTTCACTTGGGTGAAATGATTGTTTTGCCCAATATTGGCATTCCTCACCACCCCTTCAAAAAAAAAATTTTTACTTTGTCATTGACAATGGAGCTATGAAAAGTTTCTGTTTTAAAATATCCTGATTACAATAAATATACAGGAAGTGGTTATTCATACTGCATGAAATAGAAACCCAAAAGTCTCTGGGGATGTATTATTTATCGATGGCATTACTGTATGTGAGTGGAATGTATAAATGAATTTTATCAATGCTCTTTCATTTCTAAAAAAAAAATACTTAATCTGTGTCAGAAATTCCCTAATTCATGTACAGTATTTGCCACTGAACTCTTAGCAGTTAATCTGAGGGCAAGAAACAACACAGAGCATCACTTTTTTTTTTTTTTTTTTTTTGTTTACTGAAATAAAAGCAATAACTAAACACCAGCTTTCCCATGTGAAATAGTTTTAATTTTGAAATTACTTACTTTCTTAAGATTATAAAGACATTAGAAGCACCCAAAGTAAAACATCTTGTTTTCAACAGCTCTATTCTTCCTTGTGATTTTAGTATTCATACAGCTGAGTGTTAAGTTCTTGTTTTCTTTACTTTGAGGAGGCTACTCAGAGAGAAATATATTAGTACTCTGTGTTGAGGACAAATTGACCCCCATGTTGGCAAGTGGCAGGGCTGAGACTCCTGTGATGTGATTGTTTTGTTTGTTCTAGCAGAAATCAGTCAGGTGCCCCTCAGACCAAGGGGATGTGCTCTAGTGTTCCTGCTGGAATTCACAAGCTGTAACACGATGTTCCCGTGTCAGTGATTCCCGTGTCGTTCCTGGTGGAGAGGCCAGGACTGAGCCTGGTGTCGGGCTGAGTGCAGACCTGCTGCTGCACGTCCTGTGCTGGGAGCACCAGCCTTTGCACTTGGGCAGGCTGCGAGTTTGTGTGCTCAGGAATTATTGCTCAGCTCACAAACAATGAAGCCGTGGTGGCTCTTTGTTGGTACCTAAGGGCAGTAACTGCTCTTCACACATTGAACTAAAACTCTCCTCCAGGTTCTTACATGCATCTCAGCTAGCACAGCACCTTTTCCTCTTTTTCCGCTCTTTTTTTTTTCCGCTCTTTTTTTTTTTTCCCCTCTCTATTTTTTTTCCCTCTCTTTTTTTTTTTCCCCCCCCAAGCTTTGAAAAATGCTGTGTTTCTCTGTTCAGGTGTGCTATGTTGACTGTAGTAAAGATTTGGATGCCAAATGGCAGTATAAGCAGCAATGAAAAGGAAATGTTGGAGTGATGGCTTTGAAAATCTTATTGCAGCTAGATATGAGAGCTTATAGATACAATAGGTGAGCTAGGCTATCCTTAACCTCTCCATATTTCCATGGTGTCCTTCCATATTCAGATGACAGATAGAAACTGTTTTATAATGTGCTGTGGGTCTGTGTTTGGTTTCCCTGTGGTCCCTGATCCCCCAATCCTTTTCAGACTATGGCTCAAAAGGTGCTGGTTAGTCACTTGGCTATGTTCCAACAGGAGCATCAAAATCAGGTGCCTTGAGATCTGTAAGGGAGGAAGGAAACTGCTGTCATGCCCAAATAACATTATTTCTGTCTTTTCTATTGTAGCATTTGTACTCCCCACTGCCTGATTTACTTTTCTGAAATATCTGAAATACTCTTCATCATGGAAATGCCTGGGAATGAAGGTTAAATTAAATGCAGTAATAACTTAAAAACTCTAAACAGATGAGTTTTGGTAACACAATAAAGCACTATATTGTTTCTAGTATTCATATTGAAAAAGAGCTCTAAAAAGGGGCTCTAAATTTTGACATGAGAGTAATTTTTGGAAACACATTGTTTACCTGAAAGCTTAATTATACAAAGGGTAGCTAATTTTTTAGGAAATAGTAAAGTTATTGTTTTCTTGTAGAACAGCCATAATGGCACAAAAATTGACAAAATATTTGCAGCAGTCTGAGTGAGAAACTGTAACCAATTGGACATCTTCTCATTTTGCAGTCTGGATTCCCTGTTTTGAAGGATTATGTTGTGTAGGGTATATAGTCTAGAGGCATTCAGGTTTTTTTGATGTTCTGCAGAGTTAGTGAGTCATGTGGAAGTCAAAGGGCTAAGCAAAAGTGCTTGATGTTAGAACTTCACTAACATTTGTCACCTCTCTTGAGGTCCACTAAAGTACATTAAATGTGGTGTAGATCTATTTTTTTCTAATATAGCACAAACATATAAAAGGAGGAAACTTGCTACCAACTTGTATATCCATCAACTCATATGCAGATGCTGTTTGCCCAACCATTTTTATACAGGAGCCCAATAATAAAATAAAATGGAGAGAGTCTCACCATGAGAGGGATTCAACCCAGCAGCCCATTTCTGCAAATGCTATTAGGTGGAATGCAGCATCCAGATGTTGTCTCATGCATTTAGCTCATATGCAAAGTATTCCCTTAGTAATATGATTCCAGAAGAAACCATTAAAACAAGAATAAAATAAAACCCAACCAGAAGTGATAAAAACTTGCTTTAATTGCCTCTTCCTTTCCTATTTTCAAGACAAAATTATTTTCTTTTTGCTGTTCAGGTCAAAATATGTTCTTGCTGAGAAAATCCAACTAGTACAGTGGGATTCTACTTAAGAGATTTCACATAATGGGGAGCAAACTTGGGTCAGTTTAAGTGTCTTCCAGCTTGAAAAATAAATTATCCAAATTTTTATTTTCAGTTGCATGACACTTGCTTTTGAACATACAAATTTTAAAACAGTAAGTGCAAAACTTACATTAGACAGTGCTGCAGGATCTCAAAGGGTAATGCATGACAATTGTAAAATCATTATTTAATCAATGATCACCTCTGTCTTGTCAATACTGAAGCCTCCATCTTTGCTTTTGAGGAAATGATGGCCCACAGTGATAAAGATGTGGTAAAAGACTGAGCATTATGGGATAGTTGTATGCCTGCATTAATTTCTGATAGGGATGCAGAACAGTGTTGAACTGTGCTTGGTAATGTTTGGAATTAGAGATTAACTACATCCATAACAAAATTGGGTTTGGCTCACAGTTACTGAGTCAAAGAGGTTCACTTTTCATGTGTACTGTGCTGTATCAGGCCTTTTGGGGGAAATGGTTTTGAAATTTGTCTCTGTTTTTTGGGGATTTTTTTTAAGGCTTCTCATTTTGCAGAACAAGGAAAGAAGGAAAAAACCCAAAAAACCGGGTTAATAATGTAGGATACTGTTTTTTTTGAAGGTCCCTAATCCAACAATTACATTTTTGTAAGCCCTTTTTTCTCCCTACAAAATACATATCACTTCTCATCATTCCACCACTAAAAGGAGGAAGAGTAAAAAACAGGGTTATCCATATCTTCTTTTGGAGTTATCAGTCTTTCCTTTTGGAGAAGTCAACTAAGTTTTGGTGATTTCACAATCTTGCAACCTTAGAAACTTGATATTTGACAAGATTAACAAAATGCCTGTCCTAACACCTGCTGTGGCATGGAACCAAAAGTCCCATGATTGTCTGCAGTTCTTCAACAGAAAATGTTTGGATTTCTTTTTATAATGTGGTATTACAGATGGTTACCTAGGCCCAATGTATTTTCATTATGTAAGGTGCTGTACAAATACTGCAATAAATAATGAGAAGAAAACTCATAATGAGAAAACAAATTTAGCTTTTATGTGATTTCTGGAAAGATTTACATAGACTTAAACTACCTTTTCCATGAAGTTCTCACAGAAGTCATGCCCATCCAGAAGCATGTCTGAAATAAAGTCCTATTGCCATGTAGTACAAAATCCTCATGGAGTTGTAGGGGTGGAACTGTTTGTTCAGCTTGGGAAAGCCTTATTAAGAATTTACTGTTTTGTCCAGCTAATTTCTACTTCCTTAGTTGAATCAGTTAGTTATTAGTATTAATATTTAGAAAGGCAGCTAATTGTTGAATAAATAATAAAGGAGAGGTTGAGTAATAAGATATTTCAAAAAACACGATTTTAAGAAAAGAAGGAAAAAGAAAACCACAAAAACCAAAAGCTTGTAGTATTCCCATGCCTATTGATGAAAGTCAGACTTATTCAAAACAAGTACTTCCAGTCTGATATAGTAGTGTCATGTTGATACAAGTTATAATTTGGGGATGAAGAGAAACAAGCCATTATATAAGGATTAAATGCTGCAGAACTGCTGAGCACAGAGATATATTGCATTCTATTGTCAGTCAATCTTTTACAGACATTTCTTTTCCTAAATGTTAAGAGAGAAACATACTATATTGTATGCAAGATAAAATTGTTGCTTTAATGTTAATTTCCCTATGTGTTTAATCTTCCATTATATTTGGATTTACATTTTTATTGGTTTGGACATCATTATTTTTGTGTGCTGTGGCATTAGTTTTTTAAATTGCAACTTTGTGCTTTCAAGCATAGCCATTTTCATTTGAAAGGGATACACTGAAAATGTGCTAAAGAGACTTGACTGTTATACAATGCTTTTCAAAGCTTCTTCCCAGGATTTAAGGGCCAACCTTCTCATTTAACCTCGAGGAAAACAAATGCCTCTCTTATCTAAGTGTAGATCTCCAAAGCAGGAAATATTATATGGGAAAAGTAATATTCTGGTTTTGTTTTCTTTAAAAATTGTGTGTATTGCTTTGGACTAAAATCACTTCAACTGTGTGGGCTTGCTAGGAAGGGTTTGTTGCACATTCTGAGTGAGCATCTGGCACACATGCAACTGTGCCATATGCAATCCCAGTGTCTTTAGGAGGTGAAAGGCCAGTGTAGTGGTAATTTTGCCCTCTTTGCACCAGATGTTAAAGCTCTGCAATGTCCCAGAGTGACCATTAGATCACAGGCAGCTGGGATTGGAGGTTTATGTTTAATTTATTATCACGCTATTAATCCATCTGACTGTCAGAATTCTCTCTTCCTCATCATTTCCAGAAGTCCTTATATTTTAGGGACAATTTAATATCCCTTATGATGGATCAGTTTTATTTTTGCTCTGTATTTACATAGATGAAGCATGCCATCCATTTTAGGGGGATAACTCTAAGAGTGACAATCTATAAATCTAACAACTCATTAGCATTTAAAACACATATTAATTGATTTTATGCACCATATTATGGGTTAAAACACATTCCATGATCACCTTTGTGTTAAAAAAAAAACCACAAAACAAACAAACAAAAAAAAAAAACCCAGACCAAAACCAACTAAACAGAAACACAAAGCAAATAACAGAAAACCCACAAATAAAACAAATTGAAACCCCAGTGTGTCACCTCTCTCCTACTGCAAGTATTCTTTTCATTTACAAGTTTAGATGTAGCCAGTATGGTTTTGTGCTCTTGGCTGGAGATGGCTGCTTTAGTTTTGCATTTGGGTTTTTATGTGGGCAGGGAAGAATGGGAGAGGGAATGCTGAGGGAATGGAAGAGATGATGACAACAGTAATAAGAGAAAGAGGCTTGGCATTTCCTAATGGCAATTCTTGGAATATTTTAAGCTAACTGTGGAGAGAAATTGACAGTACTGTTCTAATTTATTTTATCATCAAGATGTTTTCTTGCTTCAGTAGTTCACAGGCAATTTTAATAGCTTATTGACTTAAACACTGTGGTTTTGACTTACCTTTCAAGGAGCAAAAAGAAAAAAAAGTCTGTATATTTGATCCCTGCATTTCTTCCCCCATATTCCTGCCTACTACCATGCCAAATATTTGTATCACTGGGGACAAAAGGAACACTTTTTATAATTATTAGTTTTCTCCATCAAGTGAAACTTTTATCCAAATGGGGCATTAATTGCACTGTCAAAAGGGATGGTAGAGTCTGCAGGACTAAATTCTTTGCTGCTGTTCTAGCTTCTGACATCCACTCTCCTTCCCTGGTCAGTGCCAAACCTGCAGACAAGCTGTTGTAGGAGTAGGAGATGAAATGGTTGGATGGTCATCCCAGATCATATCCTCAATAACTCTCACCTGCTTGTTTAGACATAAGACATCCATACTTTCAAATTCACTTTCTTTACTTTGGATTTAGCATGCATGTATCCAGTGTGCTGCCTTCAAAGATAGTTCTGAATGTTTTCATTCATGGGCTCTTACCACTGGCATATTTTTTAGCAGCTCAGAGGCTTGTGATCAGCAGCACAGAGCCTGGTTGGGGTTATCAGTGTTCTCTGAGGGGTATTCCTGGCTCCAGTCCTCTTCAACTTGTTCCTCAGTGACCTGGGTGAACAGACAGAGAGTACCTGCCCCAGGTTTGCTGATGCTAAAAAACTGGGAGGAGTGGCTGGTCCATCAGAAGGCCATGCTGTTATTGAGGAAGACCTGGATAGGCTGGACCACGAGCAGAGAGGAACCTCATGGAATTCAGCAAATGCAAATTCAGTGTCCTGAACATGGGGAAGAATAATCCCAGGCAGCAGTTCAGGCTGGACTTGCTAGAAAACAGCTCTGTGGAGAAGGACCTGGTGGACACCCAGCTCTCCACAAGGCAGCAGGGTGTCCTGGTGATCAAGAAGTCCAATGATTTCATGAGGTGTGTTAGGAAGAGCATTTCCAGCAGGTCAGGGGGGTGATTCTGCCCCTCTACTCAACCCTGGTGAGGCCCCTGGAGTGCTGTGTCCAGTTCTGAGTTCCTCAGTGTGAGAAATACAAGGAATTACTGAAGGGGGTCCAGAGGAAAGTGATTAGAGAACAGGAGCATCCCTCATGAGGAATGACTGAAGGAGCTGGAGCTGATTAGCCTGGATCTCATCAACGTGTGCCAGTTTCTGAAAGGTGGGTGTCAAGAGGAAGGGACAAGACAAGGGGCAACAGGCCCAAACTGGAACACAGGGAGTGCTCTCTGAATATAAAGATTTTTTTTATTTTCATTGGTGGTAGTTTTTGAAGGCAGCAGGGCTACAGAGGGGTTGGAGCAGAACCTCTTGAGAGGTCCCTTCCAACCCCCAGCTTTCTGTCATTGTGGACTTCTGTTAGAGCATTAAGTGTTTGAGCATGGCACTTCAGCTGAAATTAAGAATGCATGGAAAATAATACTGTTGAAGTTTTAATAGACCCACAAGGAATGCAGATAAACTAAAAATACAGTGTGAGTTCTGGGGTTCATTGCTTGAGTGTAAACTTGTACTGTATTTTGTTAGTCAATATAAATTCAAGAAAATAATTCCCAGTGATTTATAACGATCATTTTTATTTACAGTTTATTAAATAAAGCACATGGATCTTTCCATGTAAATATTTTTTTCTATGATTAATGGCAAAAAGCCATAAAACTTGGGAAGTTTAATTTTATGATACTTCCTGTAGTGATGTCACAATATCTTGAAATAGTGAATTAACTTTTAATGTTTACAGCAATGTTTTGCAAAATTGGTGATCTCGTATCCAAAATAGATTTGTGGTAATTTATAGTAAGTTGCATACATGGAATCTGGTAAATATTCTGTTTCTGCAAACACTAAGACACTCTTAATAGAGAGCAGACAGAAATCTGCACAGATGTGCAATGATTCATATTTATTCACTGGGGTAAACATGCAAAGATTACCATGGCATTCTGTGTGTTTAATATCTAATAAATATTATTTTTGTGTAATTACTTGTGAAATAATTTGTAGAGATTTTAGTGGTGACTCCTTTAATGCAAATAAGATTAAAATTTCCCCTAACTTAGCACTTGAACTCACTTGGGTCAGTAGCAAAACTGTAATTACTGTTTAACATATCTACAGCCCCTGTAGTTCCTGTGCTTTTTAAAAATTGCTTTTACATAGATACTACAGAAGTAGTTAAATATTTCTGTTCCTTACCTCCTGCTCAATATTTTTATACTCAAAACAAGATGGACTTCTGGGAGCTATAGTGATGGAAGTTTTGTAATTGAGGCTTTTTGTACTTCCTGCAGCATCTATGGTGATGTATAGAGGCCAAAAAATCCCACCAACAGAAAGAGTAGTTTTATGAAGAAAACAGAATTAAGAAAATTCAGACTTTTAAATTCGGCCACATCTGACCTTGATAATGAAACATGTCCTACTATTTGTGGGGTTTAAAAAAAAAATGTTTTACTCTGATTTAATCTCTTATGCTGACTTAGGTATTGACTAGCTTCTGAAAAATGTCTTACTGCAGCTTTTATTCATTCCTAACTTCAATTATATCAGAGTTTTCTGATGCCATGCTTTCAATAATGAATTTATTCAGATACTGCTAACTTTTACAAACCTTGGGAATTCATACTAAATTAGCTATATTTGGATATATGCAAATTACTCTTGCTGTGATACAGAATGCATGTAAAACAATCCATTAGTGCATAGGATGTATCTCTTAATTTCCTAAGAACATGAGATGTGCAGAGAGTGAGGTTTGGACACTACAGCTCTTGTCTGAAAATGATGCTGCTTGTCTGTAGTACAATCCTTCTGTGAGGGGCCTGAGATGCCTCTTTATTTAAATAAAAGTCTGTGGTTTTGACAATACTGGAAGCTCTTGGAGATGCCTTTCCTAGGCAATGCATTTGTAGGAGTATTGTACACAGTGACAGCTTTTGAAATCTGTATTTATAACACTGAGGACTTTTCAGTTTTCTGTTGCAGTTACAGCCAGTACATGAAAATCACTGTGCGAGTGAAGAAAGGGGGAATTTGCAGTCAAAGTGGTTGGATACAGAATAAATTTTAACAGCACAAGACTGTAGCAGAATTTTTTGTAAATTAAGTTTCTGAAATTTGCTAGTTTTTCATTAATACGCATAGTTATGAAAGTTATTTATGAAAATAGGGCTTTTGGTATAAAGTCCAAACTAATTCTGAGAAAATGCCTGTTATAACTGTCTCAATAAAAGGAAATATTATACTGATGTTTCAATATCACTCCAAAAATTTGATACAGGGGAAAAAAAAGAATCAACCATTACAATTTAGAAGAGGGAAAGGGTGTTAAAAAGGATGTGATTTCTCATGTTTGTAACTCAAGGTTAGATTAAATCATTATAGAAAACAAAGGGCTTTATAAATTCTAAGATTTAAAATATGAAGTAGAGAAATAACCCCAGAATTGTAATGCTGTAATTTTTATTGCTTTTGATGTTAAAAAAACAAACAAACAAAACAGGAAAAAAACTAAACCCACAAACCAACAGCTCCCTAAACACCAAAATGCAATACCACTTATTTGTGAGCTTTTCTGTCACTCATAGATGGTTTATCTGATCTTTTGTCATTTTATCTTCAATCTCAGCATTCCTGTGATTACATTTTACAAAAATCAGTCCTTTTTTTTCCCCAGTATATGACTTGCAGCTACAAATTTTAAGCCTTTTTAAGCAGCAATTGCCCGATGCAATAAGGTATGAAATTGTCCATAAAGCAAAGGCTTCTCTTTTACCTCTTTTTCCTTACTTTCCATAATTTGCCTTGTTCTGAGGGCCCAGCAAAAGTGTCCTGCTGTCCCAGGAGAGTGGGGAAGAGCCAAGCACATCCATGCAGGGTGATGGAAAAGGCTCAGCAGCACCCGCAGCTGCCAAACAGATGAGCAGTTTTTAACAGAGCTGAGATTCACAATGAAATCTGGGCCCAGAACTAATCAGATCTAATTAAGACAGACACGTTATGGTCCAGTACTGTTGACAAGGTCAGGGTTCCTGTAGCTCTAAATGAGGCATGTTATAATTATGGTCTAATTGAAAAGCTGGGAGCGGTACAGAACCTGTGCACTGCTGGGCCTGAAAGGAAAGTTGCATTTCAGGTCCTGTTGTGTACCTTATTAGATTGTTAATGCTCAATTAGACAGCTGTGCATTTAAAAGGAGGAAAAAAAAAATAAAAGGCTTGTGACAGTTGCACATGGCTCAAAGAATGTGAACCTATGTGAATTTTCAAAATCTTGGTGGAATCCTTTAATGGAGATTTGCTAAATATATAAAATTAAGCTGTTTGCTTGTTTGATGTAAGCTTTACTTGTCACAGCTTATCTTGATATACAGCAAGGCAAAGGGCTCCTAGATTATTTTATCATGAGGCAAAAATACTGTGGATGTTTTCCAAAGTGCAGTATGTGCATGCATCAATCTGCAGTATGATATATGAAATGTGGTGGCCATATTTTCTAGCTTTCATCTATCACTATCAAGCAAAGTGCTGTGGAGTGCCTTTTTCCTTCTAGAGACTGTGGTACCTTCATTTCTAAGTATGACTTGACATATGGTCTTATAAATTATCATAAATTACCATGGATTGTGTCATGCCCAGTTTGCACACTTCTGATCTTCCTTTTTTTCTGGTGCAGAATTTATGGATCTGAATTCATTAATTTCTTTTTATAATACCATCTCTGGAATGACAACCTTTGTTATAGGGCAGAAGTTCTCACTCCACCTTGAAAAGTCATTCACAGACACACAAAGTGTATTGAAAAGTGCTACTATTGCAGAGGGTTCTGCTTTGAACCCAGTGTGCTCTTGCAGGTAGCATGCACTTGTGTGCATGAACAAGAGAGGTTCTGAGCCTAAAAGTGAACTGCTTAGCATGTGTCAGCTATGGAGATCACTAACTTTTTCCCAATCTACAGGGAATTCCAATATTGCAACATACTTTTAATCTAGATTTTTCCATATTTTTCAAAGGCATTCCTAAAGAGTTCCTGTATTCTGTTCTTTACCCAAATAGAATTTAAAAAGCTTGTGTAGGCTTTGTGAAGCCTTTTCATTGTGCAGGGTAAAGTCACCATAACCTCTGTGTGGCATTGGATCAACCTTGGCAAGAAGACAAACACCCACCATTCCTGCCCATCATGAGCAGGACAGGGAGGACACAGAAGGAGAATGACAGCAAGGTGTCTTACCAGCTACTGTCACAGGCTTTGACTTGGGAGAATAAATTAAATGTATAATGATAATGAAAAAAGTAGAGTTAGGAAACAAAAGCAAAACCAGCTTCTCTCCATGCTACCTCTTTTTCCCAGGTTCAGCATCAGTCCTTGGCTACCAAATTTCTGCCCTGAGCAGCCTGCAGGAGTTGTACAGAGGGTACAGTCAGCACAGAGATTTCCCTGAAACTTCTTCCCTTTCACAGATTTCCCCTCTACACACGTGGGCCTTCTGCAGCCTGGAGTGAATCCTCTGCTTGGGCACCATGTGGAACATCTCCTTTGCCTTTGGTGTGTGTTGCCTCTCCTGCTTGTCACATTTTGTCCCTCACCCTTGGCTCTGAGCTGCGTTCTGCCTTTCCTTACCCAGGCTTTCCCTGTGGGACAGGCTGAGCTGTGGGCTCAGCTGTGCCCTGTGCTGGGCTGTCTGGAGCCATCCTTGTGTGGCATAGAGGGATCCCAGCCCCTCCTCACAGAGGCCACCTGGCAGCCTGTCCTGTCAGCCCCTGGGCATCTGCACCCACTGCATACTTCAAAAAAAGAAACACAGAACCCTGCAACTTGCTTTTGTAGCAGTAGCCAAATAAATGCAGAGTTGTACAAACCTCACGTCAATTAATGGCCGGTTTGCGAAGCCATCGCTGGCTGGGTGTTTTTCCTCTGATGGATGGGAAGACAGGTTTCTTTGTGTCTACCCTCCTTGTCTCCTGACTGTGCCTCTCTCAGGTAATCAGCAGAGTCAACTCAATGGCCAGCTAAGAGGCAGAACAGGAAAAACCTTCACTGCCTTAATGAAAGCCCTGGATGCCTCTGACTTTTACGCATTTCAAGCTAGCAGGGAAACTCTTTGATCTGCTGCCAGAAGGCTCTCACTTCCCTATCTTCCTAGGGCTGCACAACAGGCCTGTCCCCTCACTCAAGGGATTAGACAGCCTGAGACATGGCAAATAATTATGCTGAACCTCTCTTGTGCTGATTTAGCAATAGCTGTAACTGCCTGGGAAATGAAATTTCAAAGGAAAAGGCGAAGAAAACCCCACCCCTGAACTGCACACAACTGCATTGCTCCCATACATCTTTCTGGAGGTTTTGGTTTAAATTTCAAAATGTTGAGTGGCTGAGTTTTGAGTGTGTGGCCAGACAACACGACATGGGTGTTTGTAGCTCTGGCTGTCCCACAGCAGCACAGCGGGAGCTGGGGCAGGAGGGAGCTGTGCTGGGAATGGCAGCTGTCTGGGGCTGGGCACCAAGCCCTCTGCTCCGGTTTGCAGCCTTGCATGGTCTGTGCCAGTCTCTGGCAGCTCCTCAGCAGATGCAGGAGGCTGAGAAGGGCAGGTTAGCAGCACAGGCAGTGGTGTGCAGCTGCTCCCTGTCCCTGCCCAAGGGGAGCTGCGTCCACACCTGCAGGACGTGCTCACTTCTCTGCTTGACACTCCTTGTGCCCGTTCTGGGGTGTTCTGTCATTCTTGCACAAACAAGCACAGTCAAGGACTCCAAGCTGGGACTTTTTGAAGAAAGTCTAACTTGTTTGTTCAGCAGGTTTGGAAAGGTCCCTGACGCTCAGTTATTATCCCTTTGTGCTGGTGACTCAAGATATGCTGTAAATAACACTTTTTAAGAGGGAAAGGTGCAGGCCTGTAGCTTGGTTGTTGCCAAACAAGATTCAGAACTTTTGTTCTTAGAAAAGATCTCCAAGAATACATTCTTCTCTTTAATTTAAATATGATACAGTGATCAAATGTGTTTTGGAGAATTAACTATTCCAAGAGTCTGTGGAGAGAGAACAGATAATGATGGGAGTCAGGGCTGTATAATAACTGATGGGAAAGAATGGCTTGAATTGAGAACGCTTATTTCTGTAAGAAAACACAAGGACATTTCACAAGAAGCTATTTGTAGAGTCAACATTCCTTTTAAAAGCACAGTGAAAAATACACAGGTAGATGTTTCCATGTTCTATTTAAACAATCTCTTAGAAATTTGCATAACAGCCTATTTTGTGAAGTATCATAAAGAACATCTAATTTTTTATATATATGTATTTATTCAGATAATATTCCCCTTCAGAATTACAGAAATGAAGCTCTAAGCTCCTTTGCACCTCTGCACCTTCCAAACTATTCTGAATTTTTGTGCACAAAATATCAAAGGTGTATATTTAATATGATTTAAAACTTATTTTCTACAGAACTTGGCATGCTAAAATTATTAGCCTGTCTATGAATTGCTCTGATTTCCTGACCCTTCTGTAAAGACAGGAGAGGTTAGGAAAGAGATTAGATAATGATAGAAGAGGGCAAAAAGATATTCTTTGATTCTGCAGCTGAAAATTTTTTATTAGATTTTGGCAATCCCACATATATTCTTAAAATTGGTTCTAATTAATTTGGAGCTGCAGCCACTGAAACCTTGCAGCTTTGTAGGTCTTCCTGTTGTTTGTGGTATGCTGTGTGAATCAAGTCTCACTTGGAAAGAAAAACTCTGTGTGTGTGTGTGTGTATTTTTTTTTCTTTTTCCTTTTCAGTGGGAAATTCACACTGCTAACACATTTCTTTGTGATTGTGCCTACACAGATTAAGGCTGCTGTGACACTGACTCTGCCTATTGCCACTGTGGTCTTGTCTATTTATCACCTACAGTAATTCTTAATTATTTAGAATATATCATATGTCAAGTGCTGATAAACTTTAACATTATAGTCTTTTCCACATGAGTTATCATCAATATTTGGGATGGCAGGATATAGCATTTTCTCTTCTGTTTTCTTTCCACCGGACTTTGTTTTTCCTCAGCAAATTACACTGGGGGAAAAATATGTGTGAACTTAATATGTGTGAAGGGCTTCAGCTGATCTGGCAGACTGCTGAGTGTTAGTTCTTCACTGGTATGTTTGTTTTGTGGAGTTTAGGCTTTTGTTTTCTCTTTGGTTTTGTTTGTTTGTTTGTTTTAAACTAGGACTCTTTTCAAGGATGGACTCTATTCCTGTTGTTTGTTTTTTTTTTCCACGTTCTCCATATTGGGGACCCCCAAGCCAAAGAGAATCACTTTAAAAAGAAGACAATGCACAAAATATTGAATATTTGCTCTGTGGCAGCAAGATTAATGTCTGTTTGAAAAGGAAAGGCTCTGAGGAACAGCTCAGTATAACTGTGTGCAAAACATATCAGGTTAAGGATCTATTTTCTTTTTAATTTCCCTTACAAGGCAGTACCTGGATTGTTGTTAGATGTACAAGCAGGAAGGTTTAGTGGTATTAATCTGTAGAAAAATGTTGGTTTTGGTCAAAACTCAAGCCTCTGAGAATCAAAGAGAAGAATGGATGAATCCTACATGTTCTACCTAGAAGCTTCTTTCACCAGGGTTTATGAAAATTATATTATTGGTCTTTCAGCCCAAGGCCCTTTTCCACTCTCACTTTATTTCTGAGCTACTTATAGCTGCATCCAAGTAACTCTATTTATGAGGGTATGGTAGAAACAAAAGATTATTCTGCTGGGAGCAACTGGATTATAATTGCATCATAAATGTCAGGAATTACAGCAGCCATAGTAGGATAATGGACCAAGACAAAGCAGGAATATTGATGTGTTAGTTACAGGCATTCATCTTTCCATTTCTTTTTTGCTCCAGAAGCACTTTTAAGATATGAAATATACAGGAAAAATATGGTTAATCATAGTTCCTCAGAAGTCTTATCATCCCTCAAGCGAAGATTAGTGTAGATTTACAAAATAGAAATAGTATGAAAACAAAACAAAAGAAAAACCCCACAAAAATATGAGGATGACTTTCTTGAGGGAAAAGCGAGATACTGAATGTTGGTTCCATTATTAGATGATAAAGTGGTTTCCCATGGGCTTGGGGAAGATGCATCTCATGGAAACAACAGTTCTGCAAGCAGAGAGGAGAGAAAGGAGGATTGTGCACAGTCATGGCTGCCTTTTCATCTTAACAAATAAAACATCTCTTGTATAAGAGAATCTTGTGTAAAAGCTATTGTGTTATTTGTTAAAGCAAAGCAGCATACTGAAGACTTCAAGGGTCTTGCCTAACTTGAAGAACCTAAATTATTTGAAAATAAATTGGAAGAAAAAAAATTAAAAACCTTCTCAATACTAACCCTAGCCTTAACAACTTAAAGTAAGTCTTGTCTCAAGACATATTAGTAGATAAATAAGAATTTTTAAAAATCAAATTCTTAGTAGCTTACATTCCTTGTCACAATGGAGAGCTATTCAGTTTGAAGTGAAAATGCTCAGTGTTCAACTACACTGAGTAACAATCTCTGAAAGCAAGCACAATGGAAGCACACATACCTGTCAATTTATGATTAAAAATTGAGTAATCTAATAACTAATACTTAAGTTTTTTTTAAAATTGCTTCCATTAGTATTTTGATCTTCAAATTGCCCTCAATACTTAATTAAAAAAAAAAAAAAAAAAAAAAAAAAAGGAAACATAGACTATTAACTTCCTTTTCTGGACCATTACAGGAAATACATCCTCTAGAATATAAATGGAGAAAAAGAGAGGGGAGCACTTTGTGCTGTTGCTGTGTAGTCTTACCCACATAAGGGTGTTACCACACCTGTTGTACAAAAGAAATATTGAAGTTTATGTCTTCAGTTTGGTCTGAATATTTGGCAGGGGTTGTATTTGTTTGGTGGAATATTTGAGGGGCCGTTTTTCCCATTTTCTACTTTTATGGTTAATTTTTGTAAACATAACTTCAGCTGTTAATTTGCAACACAGGTATCTATAACCAGTTTCAGAAACTGAATGCCTTATGGTGACATTATCTGCTAGGCACAAGGATGGCTTTTTCTGGTTATTTTCATTTTGCCAATCCCTTCTTCTGTTTGGCTGCTCCAGTAGTTCAAGTAAATCTAGAAAAACTACATGCTGGGGGTCTGCTGCACCTTGCCCCAGTGCATCTGGCAACAGGATTTGTCTGCATGAACACTCATGTAATGGATTACATTGGCCATGAAATAGATGGGGCTGAATATTTCTATTTCTGAGGTTTAAATCAACTAATGGACATAAAATTTTAATGTCTCGTTGTTCTCAACTCGTGTCTGTCCTTTGAAACAACAGGAATAAGAACTGACAAAATTCTGGAGTGTAATTGTTTCTCTTGTGACTCATCCAAAAGTTGATGGAAGTGGATTTCCATGAAATTTGCTTTTTGAACAATGTTTCTGGAGGAAACAAGCACTAGGACACAAGAAAACAAATCTGGTCTTCACTCCTCAGATTTGTAGCTGTTACATTTTCAATGAGCAAGTGGACTCCAGCTTCCTTGATGAAGTTCATAAGCTCAAACTGCTGTTTTTCTGGGCTAGTTACTAGGGGGAAAATTGTTCTGTAACTCACCAAAAAAAGTAGATAACTATTATCTGAAGAGGCAATATGTGCATCAAGGATCTGTATTCCTTTTTTGCTGACTGAAATGTTTCATCAGTGAGAGGATGGCTCATGTGGCAGCCAAGCACAAAATGTATTCCCTCAAAATCAGTGCTGACACAAAGGCTCAAAATCTGGAGGGATTTATCTCATAATTCTGAGATTCTGAGGAATTTTTCTACTGGTGAAAGTAAGGAAGCCATCTGAGCCTGGGAACAGCACCGTGATGGCTGTGAGGTGCTTCAACATTTATGCAGTTCTTTAATGGATGCACCCAGAAAAAAGGAATCAGGACTTGTACTGGTGGTCTAAGAAATATTCCTTTAAGAGTTTTCAAAATGAGGAAGGCAAAACTCCCTTTTATATGGTTTTTAGAGATTAGAAAGTTGACATCATGAAGTATGAAATGCAATTTTGGGGAAACCACAAAAAGCAGTGTAAGGGTAGTGAAACAGAGGCAAATTGAATGTTTGTATGGGTTATATGTGTCTGTTCTGCCTCTCACATTCTTTTTCTTTTTCTGGAAATTTTTAAGAGGAAAGCATGTATATATTAAAGATTACAAATTGTTATTACATCTTTTAAAATAATACTGTACCTCAGTTGATTCCCACAAGGTTTTCATCCTAAATTAACAAAGTACTTGTGTTACAATTTGCAATTCCTACATTTTTGAAAAAAATTGGGGCACTAAGACTTTAAATTATAGGAGAATCTTCTTCCTTTCTGTTTAGCTTTCCTTCCAGCATGCGTTCTGCTCCTTATTCCCCTCAGTCAGTGCAGTTATTGAAAAAAAAAAAAAATTAAAAATCCAAATTTCAGTTGTTATTAATGGCTTCTATTGGTAAGAGTTTCCCTCTGTTTATGCTTTGTTTTAGTCCAATTCCCCATTCCAATAAGTCCTATTTCACATTAATTTACCTTCAAACCCTGAAGACTGTAGTAAAGTCTTTAATCTCCTTTAGCACGTTGAGAAGGGACACAATTGGGTTGGCAATCATTAATGAAACATCTGTATGGAGTGCTGCAACTTTCTCCCTGAAGCCCTTGCTTCAGTCCTTTGATATCTGTAGGTTTCCCCACTCCTTTGGCAAAGCCATCTTTTCCTCCTTTCCTTTTCAGAGCTGTTTGCAGTTATGCCATTGCAGATTAGTCAGCTAGGTTTTCAAATTATACTGTGCCAGACCACATAAAAATTTAAATTCAAGTCACTCTATGCCTGCAACAAAGTCTCATCCAAAGAGCTACAGAATGAGAGGTAATCGGTCAGGGTTTTTTTTTTTTTTTTTTTGTGGGGTTTTTTGGTTTGTTTGTTTTTTTGGGGGGGGTGGTGGTGGTGCTTTTTAAGCATTATAGTATATCAGAACATTTTATGAAGGTAGCATCCTGCTTTTTGGCTTCAGTGTTCATATCCATATTTGCATTCACACCACAGTAAAACTGTCATCTATAATTTTCAAATTTTACCTGTGAAAACTAACAACTTTTAGTGGAGTAAAAGTCCTTAAGTAAACAAGGCTGCAATTTTCCTAAAAGTATCATTGTAGATTTCCTCTGTGTATCTTAGGCCTTTTCAAATATGAAGGTGACAAATGAAATAAAATTTTGCCAGCAGCAAACCTGGGTGATGGGAAGATGTTTTTGCCTGTATGGGCAACTCCATAGGAAACAAAATGTAGTTAACAGTCTGTTAGTGCTCTGTCCTTTGAAATGGCTCTACCTGTAGCTGCAAACATATTGACAGTTCCTCTTTCCTCCACTGACCCCCCTTTAGCCAGGCAAAGGACTTTGTCATGAAGGGGTTCCTTAATATAAGAGTAATTTCTTGTTAAATAATCCTGCCTGTGCTCTGCTACCTCTTGTAACTCAAACAGCAGGATCTCCAGAACCAATTAAAAGTTGTCTGTGCTCCTAAGGCAAAACTTAGACTTTTTGCTAGAGATTTTCTTTTCTGTGCTTCAGAAGTAACAAATCCTGGATGATATAAGGTCACCAAACATAAGACATTCCATAGTCACACGTGCATGTCTGAGCAGAATCTCAGCTGTGCCACCATATGATCCAGTCTGCTCCCAGAGACCACTGATTGCTTTGCTTAAACTGCTTTTTGTGACTACACTAAATATTTGGAGGGATTATTCCTCTCATCTACAAGAAAACTATCAAATCCTTAAGGAGTCATTTCCACCCACCTTAGTTTTGGCCTTATGAATACCAGCTTTGATCTGTGGGCAATATAATGTTGTGTGGAGTATCCCATGAGAGTCCAGTCTGTTACTAAAGCAGATTTCAAATGTTTGACCTGTCAGGCTGAACAATTAGAACTGGATAAACTGTAATAGCTTCTAGTTTTGGGAGAATATGCACTCTTTGACAATTGACTCACTTGAACATATTTCCTATACATTGCCTTTTTCTACATAAAATTCATTTCTGTTCACCTCCCTCATGCCTGAAAACATCAAAATATTTCTTCTTCAACCAAAACCAACCTAATAACTATTGCAAACTAATTCTTCAAATAATGGCAAGATAGATAGGTAACCTTTGAATAGCTGTAGACTCAAGGCTCCATTTTTTTATGATAACCATTAGACTGCCTGTATTTCAGTGTAGCAAGGTGTTAAATAGATCAGTGTGTACTGAAATAGATTATTTCATGCATTTTTATTTTTTTTTTGTCTCTTCACCACTGAGAGAACTGGTACTTTATTTACAAGTGGTGTTCATTTTTCATGTCATTGTTCCCACGGGAATTAACATAAATCAGACGAGCTCAAATGTTCTAATTTCAGTGTGGGACCAGCAGCTGTTTCCCAGAAGTTCAGATATGCAGGACTCTCTAAGTCACCACTCAGACAGGCAAAGTCAGCTATATCCAGTTTCATGCCATGATATATCCATGCTACTTATGCCTCTTGGAGATTATGATAACAAAAGGATTGTGTGGGGCTTCTGAGAAATTATGAGTTTAAGTAAACAGTTATGTAATTGTCCCTTTTGCACTCTGTAAATCACAGTGACACAAAAATGCAATCTGTGAGTGCCCAGGTCTTTGGAGGAAAGCACCAATGAGCTGGCATAAACATGAGGAGCTGAGGAGCAGCAAGAGTTAAACCCATTTTTCTTTCAGTGTTGAGTGTGTCTATAGAAGCAGATAAAGGACTGCAATGAGTGGTTTTCAGCCTATGCTATCTAAAAAATTAAATTATTAGAGCAGCTGGGAAGAGGTAAACAACTACTGCTTTATTTTTCTGATGTGTGAATGGGCTGCTTTTATGGCAAAATCCATAGAAAGGTGAAAACCCTGCTACAGAGATGTCTTGGGAAGGATGTATAGACTCTTCTTTGCCCCTTCTAGGGGCAGGTTTTCTTGGGCACCCTTTTCTTTGCATTAGCTCTGATTTTCTGGCCAGCATGTAGAAAGAAAGCAAAGGCAAGGGAAGGAACCTTTATTATTTACAGATCAAAGTATTAGGTGATTCATTGGATTGTTTATTGTGTTTGTTGTGTAGGTGTCTTCTGTGTTGTGCTAAATTGTGCAGAATATTTAGTTTAAAAAGATATTTTTGTAGAGTTGAGCCCCTCAAGACTTCATGCCCAGACCTGGGGATGAGATCTTGATTCTTATGAATTCCTTAAGATTTTGTCTCCAATCCAGGTTAATCTAGGATTTTTCTCCACCTTTGTGTTACACATATGAGAATAGAGTAGGAATATGTGAATGAGAGTGGTAATCATCTATCTCCCAGTTCCATCATCACTTGATGTAGATGGAATCAGATCCTAGGTTCACCTGTGAATAGTATTTGTCAAAATCTGCTGCATTTTCTGCTAGAATGTGAGTGTCATTTGGTCACGAATTTTGATATCTAAAAATACCCTTAATGAACAAAATTTTCAAAAATTAATTTTGCACTAAGTATTTTTTGAAAGCCCTCTCTTCAGCAGAGATAATTATAGCATATTTATATACTGTTTCACAAAGCACTAGTACAACATGGCTGCTGATTTTGGTTTGGTTTGGAGTTTTTTGTTTTGTATTATTATTATTATTATTATTATTATTATTATTATTAGTATTATTGTTTTGTTGAAGACTTCAATCTACATCAGTGACTTTTTGGCTGCTGGATACACAATATTTTATTTGTCAGTGAAAGGCACTGCCAGCTTGAAAGTGGCCATCAAATGGCACCATTCCAAAGGCCAGCATTATGGTCCTGGTTTACTGATGTGTGGGTTTGCTGTTGTTGCTTTGGTTTGGATTTGTTTATTTTTTTAAAGACACATCTTGAATTATGCAATATGTACAAATGATGAATTTAGCTATCTAAAGACCTGGTCCTTGATGACATCCAAGTCATCCAAACTTGCCCTTTTTTTTTTTTTCCTTTCTTTTTCCCCTTTAAGTATAAGCATTACTTAAAGGGAGAAAAATCATTTCCAGACTTATTACTTCAATACTAATTGGAATTTACTGGAGATTTACTACATTAGGCCTGAAGGTTCCATTTGGCTATTTCATTAATGTGACTGATCTTTCCTTTACATAAAGAAAGCATTATCCTACCTTATTTTATTGAATATTTTTCAACAGTGTAGCTACAGAGGATCTATCTCCTTGAAGTGTATGTTTGTGTAATCATCTCTTTTTTTCTTTTTTTCTTTAACTCCTCTCTGATTTCACTTTTTTCCCATTCCAGAAAGAAAATTAAGCAGGATTACATTTGATTAATGTAGGAATAAGGAGGTTAGGCAGACTGCACTTCTGTTGACTTTTGACTTTGGCCTAATAGAGATATATTGGGGTATTTTAAAATGGCAAGCTGAGTCTAAAGATTAATTTCCTTGAACTGTTGCTTAAATCTCTTCTGATCACAGAGAACCAGTATAAAACATCTAGTAAACAATTTTGAATTATGCATTAATGGAAAGTAGATATTTTCACATGGAGAGAAATAATAATATGCTTTAAAGCATGTGCTGGGATAGAGAAGGATGGTTGTTATATTACAGACAAAATTAGAGGGAGTGTTATGCTCAGAATGGGAAGAAAATGTTCATAGTTCAGAATCAGATCATATTGGCAATCAGTTTAAATAAACAGAACCATAGATTTATGTCAAATAGATTATTTACTCATATATCTTTTTTCTTTAAAATGGTAATTTACTTTTAAATGGTAGCTAATGATATGTACAGATAGGTGTAGTACCATTATGAAAGCACAAAGATAACTTTGTAATAGCAAAAAAAAATGAGTCTCTCTCAGTAAGTAGTGCTGTGAGCTTCTCCATCTTGGTCAGGTAAACCAGAGTAGCACTACTGGAAAAAAAGAAAAAAAAAATAAAAATTGAAACATCATCATATATAGGGTGTGGTCAGGTAGTCTGAAACCTGCCCAGACTGTCTGAGACTAGTGATTTCCAGATTCACTGCTCTGCCTTAGGCTCTATATCTGTGAGGATTCTGTATCAACAGTGAGGATAGAATGTGTGCTCTTATATTCCATGCATTTGTTTTCATTGTAGAGGGTGGGGGGGCTGGAATAGTCAGCAATGTTTTCTAGGTATCCTTTTATTATTTAAAACTAATAAATGAATTTAAATTTTTCCTGATTTGATGGGTGTATTTTTAAATTCTGATTTGCATTTGCACATCTCTCTCTTAGTGGCCCATAGGAATGGTTTTCCTGTGATCACATCACAGGCTGTTCTCACTGCATTAATCTGATCTATGATGTTAAACATGCCAAGCATCAGTGCCCCTTTTTAGGACATACTCATGAGTGAGACAGCAATAATTACTTGAATGTTTATGGCATGTCCAACAGATATGTTTCTGCTTGAAAGAGAAAAGAGCAAGTCCCAAAAAATAAAAATAAAATATAAGAGCTGCTGATGTGCACTGGAAGTGCAAATGTTAATATATTTGCAACACCAACTTGGGCAGAAGGTTGAAGGTCAGGCTCGGGGGGCAGCTGTGAACTTCTAAGGGAGCCAGTTCAATAAAGCAAACCACAGTGCTGGGGGGCAGGGGAGATTTATTGCCAGAGCACTGTATTCTGCATCTGTTCCCTTTGGTTTCATATGGATCCAAAACCAGACTTTTGGATTGCTTGGCAGCACGACTCCAACTACTGAGGAGCAATTCCCATCCAAGCTTGCTCCTTGCTTCCTGTGTAGGTACATGATTTATCCCTTTATAAGGCACAGACACAGCAAGCACTGTGGGGCTGTGATCTCACCAGCTCAAATACTGTGTGTTTGCAGCAGAAATTCTGCTTTCTGTGCTAAATTGCTGATAGCATATTAAGGAATGATTCCTGATGCAGCTATAGCTGACACTGGATTGAGGGAAGGAATAGAATTCCACTGAGGAGCTTCCTGCATGTGGCATCCATCTGCCTCAGCATCTACCCAGGAAAAAAAGGGAGACCTGCTTCTCCCTTCTCTGACTAGAAATAGTCTGTAAATAGTATGCAACTGAGCACCATCTATGTAATTTTGGGCTCCTGCCAAATTTACATTTTAATCTATGCTTGTTATAAATGTTTAGTAGATTCATCTATGCCTTTAATTAAAAACTTCCCCATAATAATAATAATTTCTAAAGTAATGCTGAGTAAAAAGCCTATTTTGAGAACTGCAGCCATAGAACTGTGTGTTTTGAAAAGTAATTTTCACAGTGCACTACAGATGATCAGAATACATTACTTCTTATACATGTAACTATTAGCAAAATTAGAACTGGTGTTTAAAAAGAACCCACTTATTTCTCTTGTAACCACTTAAAAAGTAAGCTATTTTTTGCTTAGATTTTTTTTTTTAAATATGTGCATGTCAATGTAACTTTATGTGATAGAAGCAAAAGTTACTATGCTCAAACACATCTGATACTTCAAAATATGCTTTGAATTAACTTGTCTTTTTTTTTTTCTTTCTTTTTGCTGGGGGTTTTTGCTTCCTTTTCTTTTCAAAGGCACGGTGCTGCTTGAACATTGCTAAAATTTCTTGGGAATGTGCTCTAAGGATTTTTTTTTTTCACTTTTTTTTTTTTTAAGCATTCCCAGAAGATTGTTTTATAGATATTTCCCTCCAGGGTTAGCAGGTGTGAGGATGAAATATCCATGGCTTTCTGCAATATCAGGTTTAGAATTTCTTAAGGGACTGAGACTGCAACCAAGATGGTTAACAGTTTGCTAAACCCTTTAAAGCCTGGAAGTTAACAGGGAAAACAGAGTGTCTGTATGACTTGGCCCTCAAATTCTCTTATCTCACTTTAAGCTTTGGAAAAGCTCGGATCATGGCAAGCTGGGCAGGCATCATATTTGGGGAGGGCTGCCCAGTGAAGCAGTCTGAGTTTTCTCTGCAGCCCCTGCTCCTTCACTGAGCTCTGTTTCTATCAGGCCAGCCAGGGTCTGTCCCTTTTCTCACTGCAGTGGCATCTCTTGGCACCACTTGGTCACAAGGACAGCCCCATGGGGGCTCCCACCAGCCCCAGGCTAACCTGCTGCCTTTGGGGGAGTGCAAATGCTGCTGCATTACATCTTTTAGGCCACTTCAGCACTTCTTGTGCAATAGAGTGCTGTTACAAAAGGCAGCTACTGTTGATTTGTGTGCCTGGTGCAAGCAAAGTAAAAACATGAGAGTACATGTTTGACCTAATGCTGCTCTGTAATTTAAACCTCTTTCTTTTTCTGACTCTTCTCACTTGCTATCAGAAAAATGACTCCAACCTCCAAAGGTACACAGCAATCTGGATTTGGATGTATAGGAATGACATGGTGTGTTTGTGCACTGTAATGAGCTCTTACAATGATAGGATTACCCAACCTGAGTACAATTGTGTTATAGAAAGGTTACTAAGCTAAAGGAAAACTCTGCAAATTGTACATCATCTTTTGACCAGATATTTCAAGTGCTTGTCAGAGGTTTGGGGGTTTTCTGCTCTCCATACAAAACCAAGATCCTGCTTATACTTTCAGAAAGATGTGGTTTCTTGAGCATTTAAAAAAACACTATTCTAAATTCTGCCTGGTTTTCAAACCAGAGAGCCAGCTAAGGATTGTATTAATCATTCCAGTATACAAACTGCTTCTTTATTGACTTCTGGTATCTCAGAGATGACAGTGTGGCCAGCTGCCACTACATGTGGGGATAGTTTCTGTGATTTGGACACCTGTCAGCAAGAAACTGAAAACCACATGGAACACAAAACAGCTGCCATGTGTAATGATTTAATATTAACATACAATAAGGAGCTGGGGCATGTTTCTCATTTTGTATTGCACTACAAATAAATGATGCAGTCAAACCACTTGTGATATACTCCAGCATTTGATATCCACTGCCAAATGTTTAATAAATAAAACCAAGACTACTTTATGGACTCCTTGTTATATTTTAAACCCCTTTTACTGTATTGCATTCTACAGAAGGTAGATCTTCCCTAGCCCTGCATTCTCCAAACCAACTGCCTGTTTTCCAGGACAGGCTGTAATGGATGCCCATGTGTGTCAGGCTGGAGCTGTGCCAGTGCCTTATCCATCTGCCTTAGGGGACCCTGAGCTGCTCTGTGTGTGTACCCATAAAACAGAATGTTACTGCATTTCAGATCTCCTTGGTTCTGCTTCAAATGTCCTTAGTGGAATTAAAACCAGTATTTCTAGTTGCATAGTGAATCTTTACTACCCCTCCTTGCTTGCAATAATTTCATACACAATATCATGCATTTTTTAAGTCAGTATCCTAGAAGCCTTTCTCAAATGTTTTCTCTACAGCTATATCAATTTTTACACAGTATTTTCACATGTTGTTCAAAGATGGAAGTTGAAAATTGTACATGATGCTCAGAAATGCAATGTGACACGACAATCATCAAAATATAACTTTCAATTAAAATTAAGCAGCAATATCATCTCACAGGATATTTTTCTGGGGATAGTAGAGCATTTCAGGTGCTCTGTTTCTTAAATTTCCTGCACGGAGAGCAGGGCTCTGCAAAGTTCTAGGGAATAAATTGTATAGTTGTTCACAGTGACACTGCTCTTGCTTCCCTCACTGCTTGTCTAGTAAATTTTTGACCATGTCCTTGAGGGTTAAGTCAAGGGTGGAGCATGCCAAGCTAATTCATATCTTGCTTTAAAGCTAACTTCAACAGTTTGGCTTTGGGAACATTCCAAAATACATCCATCTGTACAGGTTGCCACAGATGATTTAGTGGTCAGGGAGGGTCATGCTTTATTTTGCTTTCTGTTTAATTTGATTTCTGGTTTTATAATTTATAGGAAAGAAATCCAAGAGGTTTGTTTAAAGCCCTTTTATTTTCTTCTGTGCAAATATTGACTAAAATAATTTTAATGATAAATCTAGTATGTAGACTTGACAGAATAAGCTGTGGGTTTCTAATCCCATAAAAAAAGGGAAGGCCCAAAGCTGGAGTTGAAAGAATGTTGCTTTCCTTTCTCCTAATGCCATATAAATCTGGAAGAACACCACTTCTGACCTCACAGAAGTGCAAAGGCTAGTGAACTTGATGGTATCTTTCATGGTGTTTGTGCCATTTTATGAAGTTTTGGTAGATAATGTATATCCTAATAATCTATATTCTAATAATCCACAAATATTTCTGTTCAGTTTCTTTGGAGCAGGAGAGATGTCCCCATAATATGCATCCACCAACATATTTACAGCTTTGCTTTGTCAAGCACATTTTGTGGAAAAGTTCCTGACTGTTTATGGATTGTTATTCCTTTTACTGTTCACTCTCTGGAAACCAAGCATAGGAACTATTCATTAGTGAATTTATTTATTTTTAATAAAGGGCTTCAATTCAAAATCTACTGCCAGAAAATTGACTTTTTAAAGCCCTTGGGATATTTATTTCTCTCCTTTTGGCTGGGTTATGTGTTTTGCTAAAATAATGTGGGGCATTTAAGTGGTTCTCTTGATAAACCATGCAGGCTCATTCATAAAGAAAGCTCCTATTTATCTGTTTTTAGGTTTTTTTGCTTGTATTCCCAGGCATGGCTCCTCAGGGAAGGAAAAGTGTTGATTCCTCAGTGATGTCATTTTTCACATTGAAGGGTTACACATTTTGAGGAGGATAATAAATGTGCCCAAAGTGACAGAGCTGACGTCTAGAAATCTGGAAGTGTTTTTGAATAAGCTATTCACAGGGTACAGCTAGGTTTTCATTTGGATCTGTAATATATTAATTTTAGACTGAGTCTGTTGTAATTCATTTTTATACAGATTATACCTTCCTAAGCTTAATTACTATTCTTTTCCTAATATGTCCCTGAAGAGCAGCTATTTTGCTGCAATTACTGAAAATGAAAAGGAGAATAAAATTCAGTGACAGTAAACTGGGCTCCTCAACTCTACATATTCATTTTAGGGATCTGGTTTTTGTTGATTTTCATTTTTCTCTGCTCAATGAAAGACAGGTCCCATTTTATTATGAACTTAATCAATCTTTTGAGAGCCATAGAACCAAATTCTTTCCTGTTAATATCTTAGTAACATAATTAGTAGATGGATGATGTTGAATTAAAGTAATTTATTTTTTTGTTACAGTGGGCTTAAGATACTTTTCAAACATTAGATAAGTGGTTTTTTTATGTAAATGCAGTCATTGGTTTTATCTCCTAAGGCGCCTTTTTATTTTTTTTTAACAATTTGGAGGATAAATATTAAAAATTCTTAATGGTGCATGCATCAAAGTAACATTTTCAGTTAGTGGAAATATCTGTGTGGAATGGACATCTGGTGTTTAATTAGTAAATAAGATTGGGGCCATTCTGACTGATTTTAATCCAAATATTTATGTTATACTACCCAAGCTCCCAAGGTAGTAATCAAAGTGGCAATATTTGAGCTCCTGACCACAGGTAATGAGAAAACTGACAAACTTCCAGCAAAAATGCTCTTACCCTTAGAGGTGGGTCAGTCAGACCTGAGGTACCAGTAGAATATAGGAGGTGCTTTAGGCTTCAAAAGAAAAATAGAAATTTTATTTTTTGTTATGTGTACATCTACAATTTCACATAGCTGCAATAGGAAAGTGATGCTCCAGTCAGGCTCTAACCTTGTTCTTTTCCCACCCGTCTCACAGTAAACAGAGTTTCTGAATGAGTTACATTTCTTCTACAGGATGCTGGGGTGGGGGAGAGAGGTGTGAAAATTAAAATAAAAAAAAAAAATTTATTAAAACACAACAGTGCAAACTGCCCTGTTCACTTCCAGTTCTGCAGCTTTTTTTCTCCTGGCACCAAACTTGAAAATAGCTGGTTCTGCACTTTTATTTCTTGGTGTCACATATTGGGTTTGGGTAGTGCCTATCTACAGTGCAAGCAGAGAGGATCTGTGGATGTTTCAGTATTTGCCTAGCAGGATTTCTGGTAAGTAGATTTTTTTTTTTTTTTTTTTTTTTTTTTTGCCTTCCTTGTTGAGAGTTGTGTCCTCAAAGGTACTAAGGGTCATGTTTAGAACTGCTAGAATATCCTGTTATGAAGATTGTAATAGGAAAATTCTCATATAGGAGAATCATGTGCTACAATTTAATTTACAAAACAGTTTCCAAAGAAAGATACTACTTTTCAAAAATTCAAAAATTTCCTCTTCTGGAACATTAGATGCACAAGTCCAATTTCCTGCAATGCTATTAACTAAGCTCCATTATTCTGGGTGTCTTATGAAATCATAGAAATAGCTGATGGAATATGCCTAGTCAGACAATTCAGTATATTCAAAAGTCTATATTTTTTGTTGTGAGATTTTATTATTACCCTACAAACACTGGATAATTTATTTAAAGCAAAATTAGGAGTCTCATGCCAGGATATTAGATTGGTGCACTGCTCTTTTAGTTATCAGTGATCTTGAACAGTTGAAGCCAAAAAGTCCACGTGGTGAGCCCAAGTGAGGGAACACTCACTTTCCTTGTCCAGAGGCAAGGATTGTTTTCTGGCCTCTAGAGGAGCAGGACACAGGTCCCACTTTCCCCAGGCTGGGTTTGTAAGGGGGGTGGGAATAGCTGAGTGCATATCTTGGTTGAAAGTGAGAGAGGAAATTCTGCTCACCCAAACCGGTAAGGCACAGTCTCACCATCAGGGTTTTCAGTTTGGTGCAGGTTCAGAGGGTACAGAGAAAAAATTCACAAATGTTCAAAGATCATATTGTGTGCTCACCCCAAAGCTGATCAGAGACATTTAAGGTAATTTTGTTGTCTCAATTTTTAATAATACCACACAGCATGACATGAAATAGAGCATTTTTTTTTTTTTTTTTAGGTTAGGGATTATTTTTTCCTCATTAATGAATGCTAATCTAGGTTTTCAATGTCCAATTTTTAAAAGAAATTTATATTGTGTATGCTGAGAGTCCAAAGTTCAAATTCCAGCTGAGAAGACTCAGTTGATTTCAGAATCAGTGGGGAGGAGTTATTGCAAAGAGGATTGGATGAGAATTGGTCATTCAGTGATAGCTCTTCCTCAAGGCTGTCTCCTTGTGTGCTGCCTTATGTGTCCATTCACTTGTGAAAATCATCTTCCTTAGCTGCACTCTGGTAATGCTCTCAAAATAGAATATTATCAGAATATTTTGTGCTCCATTGCTTTTCATCCCATCTCACTTTTAATTTATGCCTGCCAGAGACAATCCTATAGCATTGCATTTTTAAGGTATTCAAGAGCTTGACATTCAGTAATTTGATGTGATTTAAATGCCAGTTATTTATGTATTTTCAAAAACATATCTTATGCTCAACATAATAAAGTTGTGGTGTTAATTGCAGAATTCAGATCATCATGTCTTGGTGTCTATAAAGAGTAGGACTAGAACTCTTCATTCTGTAGATTGCAGCCTGTAATAGTAGCTATTCTATTTTGAAGTGTCTTGATTGAATACTTAAACTGTAAAAAAGAACGGTTTGAAACTATCTACCTTAGTATGAAAGCACTTTTAATTTAACTTCTGTTTTTTCATACAACTTGAATGTTGTACAAACTGCTTTCATATATTAGAAGTCAATCATAAGTTATTGAAGTAGACTGCCTCCAACTTTGACAGATGAATTAATGTGACATAAGCACCTTATAAAGGAAAATAAAAAAGATGAAAACAATTGTAGAGTTAATAGGAATAAAAATCAATATATAATAAAGGAAGAGGTATGCAGTATAAAAAGCACAAGGTCAGCACAAATCAAGAAAGACTCTGAGAACTTATGGACAGCTTTAGGATGTTGAATCAGCAATTCAGTGACATAGGGAGCTCACGTTGTGTTCACACAACTCTTACAAGGTTTTAAAAGGACACATTTGGCAAGGACTAGGTAAATCTATGGTATTTTATGAATAAGCTCTGATACAATGAGGGGGTAGCAGTAGCTTCTCAGATCAGCGAATTTGAGCCCAATTCTTTATTTAGAAGTGGTTTTAGGTTAGCAGGGAGCGAGGTTAGTGCTGTGTGTCATCACAGGTGAGGCTTGCACGAGCTGATGGGGCTCAGGCACATGACAGAAACATTTCCAGCTGCAATTTCCATGGGGTCTGGGCAGTGTGAGGTGTTGTGATGTGAGGTCTGGCACGAGCTCCAAGCAGTTGGATCCAAGGGGATGCAGCTCCTTAGCCTTAGCTCAGGGCAGCGTGGCCAGCAGGCACCAGGGGTGTGGAGTGAGGCAGGAAAAAGCAGAATTGCCGCAGCTTTGGTCAAAACTCCTGCTTGGATTTTGACTTCCAGTAAGTTCATTTGATGAAAACACTTGGGTTTTTCAGGCTCTGGGACTATGAGGGCTGTGTGGACAGATCATTTCAGTGCAGCTAGGCTGGTGTTTTACAGCAGGGGAGGAAAGGAGCTTGAGATGAAGCTAAATATGGGAGTTAGCTTCCCCTTCCCACAGATAAATCCATGTTTTAACAGATCAAAACCCAGTGAAATGAAGCACAAAGCCAGGATGGAGCACTGTAAAGACAGTAAATGGTTCCCCATCTCTACCTTCTAAGTTTTTGATGATTTCTCAGCTGTTTCCAACTTCATAGCTAAGATTTGGGTCTTCTGCAATTTTTAGGACTTTCATTCCCAATTGACCTGTTGAAAAAACACCAGGTTATTTGCAGCTTTCTTTGCCAAAATAGCCATCATACCAAAATGATGCCAATTTAGAAAAACATATCTAATAATAAATTAGGGAGGAAAACCCTGAAAAGCTGCTCTAGATCCTGAAAGTAACAGATGACCATATTGTGCAGACCAGCAGTGTCCTCAGATGAAGAGATCTAGGGTTCCTGGAGATGAAGAAATGCAATGTGATATTCCCAACAAATGAAGGACACTAGAAGAACCTTCCAAAAGTGGAGCCATTTTTTGCTTAGAAAATATTCTTTCTACCTGAGTGTGCAGTCTCAGCTCTGTCATGGAAGTCTCCATTTGACTAATATTGAGTGTGGTTCTGTTATAATTAATAAAAATCTTTATAGAAGTAGTCTCTATCTGAAAGTATAGGGAAAATCTAAACAGAGCTTTCTCTGCTCAACTGCAGAAACAAAAGCCCTTTTTACAAACCAATTTTTGAACTTGGAATGTGGGGAAAAAAATCTTCATTTCTGTATAATGTATTTGCTTTTATCATTGCACTTTAATTTTCTTATTACTTGTTTATAATCTCTTACTGCACAACTAACCTTAAACACACACTTTAAATTACCTGATTAATATTAGTTGTCACACTTCAGATGAATACAGTTAAGTTTGCATTGAAATCTGAAATGTGCTGATACAAATAGAGTGGGTGTAAGAATTGATAAGTGAGACTTGAGGACTCACTCCTTTTGGAGCGCTGTCTTAAATTAATTTCAGAAACACTGCATGCTTCATTCTTTCCATCTCTTCTTTGAGACACATGATTTCCACTTGCAGCTTGAGTTATGGCAGGGACAAAATATCTTAAAGACTTCTAGATACTGTCATTCTAATGCCATGTTGAATTTGGTTGGTTTGGAGGAATGGATATATCCATTTCAACCCACATAAAAAGACATTCTTTATAGAGATCTCCACTTCCCCACACTGTTTCTGCAATGCAGGGGGAGGTATCTGAATTTTAAGAAGCTTTCAGCACTGCTTCCACAGGGCTTTTGGGATGTGATTAGTCCCACAAGCTGTGCTTATCAGACCTGTGTGCAGCTGAGAGGAAACCACATGTATGTGCTGAGGGGTGAGAGGGGAGCCACGAAGGCAAAGCCCAGTTCCGCTCCCAGCCCCTGTCCAGTCCCTCAAGAGCCCAGGAGGAAGCCACAGCTGTGGGTCAGGGTTCCAGTGTGGTTCATGGCACAGCAAACAGCATTTCTGTAAGTGAGAGGTATGTGAACTGTGGAGTATGAAAGTAATCTGCAGTGCACAGCAAGTCTGGGACCTTGCACAGCTCAGCCTCACCTGCTCTCTGTGCAGTCCATCAGCAAACACTCAGGTACAATTCTATATGGCACTCTCACTGTGTCTTTTTCATTATTTTCTCAGCTCACATTTTCTATTGTGAGCCCTCATAATGAACAGCACTGAGCTTAAACAGAAAATACAATTTACAGGTGATTTCTGCCTGGAGCTAGGTGATTTGCATTGCTCTTACCTTTTAGAGTACTGGCATGATTTGCTTTATATTAGAAACAAGTTCCATTTTTGCATTTACTGATTAATGGCCATAAAGGCAAAGGAACACACATAAAGTATGTGCATGAAGGTGTGGGTTTGGTTTTTTTTAATGTCAATACTCAGCAATAATGAAGCATTTTGGTAGTTGAGAAGCCAGCAGTTTCAGGAGCAAGCATATCCCTAATAATGGAGAGGGGAGTGAAGGGAATCATGATTAGAAGTCCATTAAAATTCCCTTCTATATAAAATAATTTTTGCACTTAAGTTACATTGTGTACTAATTTTATAGTCATGGTATAAAATCTTCCTCCACAACCAATAGATTTCCTTTAATTAAGACATGTAGAGGCCTTTTCTTCCAACTGTTTACATTTTTTTGATCAAATGCTTTTAAATAGAAATTTCAGCAACCTTTGATTTGCAAGGATAATATTAATTTTTACTGGATTATTGAAATATAAAAGAAGCTTGATATTGCACTAATTGAAAAATAATACACAAGCAATAGAACTTGTTGTAACATTAGGAGATGAGTCTGCTCTCTCCTGGAATTCTGAATATCATTAAGAAATGCTGAGAATGGAATTTCCAAAGTGCATTTGAACTAATGCAATATTTATGATGATAAAGAATGTACCACATAATCCCTTGAGGCTCGTTGGTTGCATAATTAACATAGGTATAAATTAGATTTCAGTAAAATTGGATGACAATTTCATTTTTTTATAGTGAAAAGACAAAGATTCTACCAAAAGGCAAGTATCAGAAAACTGAGAAACCATAGCTGCCTCTTTTCTAGTTAAGTAAAAATGACACATTATGATGTGTCAAAGAGGCAAAAATGCAGTGGACTAAAGCTGCTCTTGTGTGGCTGGTGGCTAAAAGGAGGAGATTGCTGACTGTGTGATAAAAAGCAATTGCTGCAGTCATTGATGAAATGGTTTGAATATTGCACTGATTGATTGTTTGCCCCTGTGAACGTGTGGCATCCCATTAAAAAGCTTAATCATCAAAGTCAAAAGTCACTCACTTATATGGAATCTAAGTGAAAATGTGGGTTTGCCAGCTAAAGTTAATTGTCCAGTAAGATTTGTGTATAGCCTCACATGTGGGCTTAAAAATTCCTTTTAGGAGTGAAATTAGAGGAGCCAAACCATCAATATGTCAGGCCATTATATATTGCATTCTCATCTGCATGAGCTGCTATCATGACACCACATCCCATTAAAATATATTCTTTTGCTGGTGCTGGCCAGAAGTGACACTGATAGAGCAGGCATTAGTTCTTAGAGCCAAAACCAGGATACTTTTGAAATTAAATACAATTATCCACCATTGGCTACTTGAGGCTTTTGGCTTCTCTCCCTATATTGCTGACAGTCATCTTCATTTCCCAAAAGAAAGACCCCATCAAAGTCGAAATCAATAGGAGCTTTGGCACTGCCCTGAGAATAGTCAGGAGCTCCCTTTCAATGTCTGATGCCTAAGTGGAGGTAGGGAATGAAATCTTGAAAAAAAATGTTTACCCTAAAAATTTAAGAAGAGTGTTCAATTATAAGGTCCAAGTTACAAAACAGTTTCTCATTGAGAAGCTGTTCTGGGAGATGTGTCTATGGATTGTCCATATGAAAAAATCTCCTTGCAACATAACAGGTATTAAATGAGGTAGTACTTGCTTGGTTATTGAGCAAAACTCAAATTTTCCATAGAGTTTAAATCAACCATGTCTCTCTAGGAAGTTTTAAGTTGTTTTTACCTGGTGGATCCTGAGACAGATGTTTTTATAAACTTTAATACTGCCTCATAAATGCTCTGAGTGAAATGAATAAAAATATAATGAAATATTATATTTTCATTTCTAACTGAAATAAGCAATTATTGACTCCCCTGTCCTTGGCAGAGTGTAAAGATTTATTAGCATCAGAAATTAATATTGATCAAAACTGGGATGGTGGGTCAATGAATATTAAATGAAGGCATTCTCATCTTCCCAAGGTTAAACTAAGATTTCACTCTGTGAATTCTGTCATCAAGATTTTGCTTCTGGTTTCAGCTATGCTAAAAATGTCATTTCAGATGCAGGACTCTGGGTGTGCTTTCATTTGCAACATTATATTTCAAGCAGTTTAAAGACAGATGGAAATGATTATCAAAATCATGCAAGCTGGGTTAAAAAAAAAAAAAAAAAAAAGGAATAAAAAAGAAGGAGTGGGAGGGAGGGACAGAATCCTCACTGTAAAGGTTTGCCTACACTGCTGTATCATTTCCTAGCCCTGACTGATAGGATAGCAGATGTCTTGGGGTGAATTATCTAATCATCCTCATATATACAGATTGGGTTTGTGCACCATGGCTCTGCAGATCCTACTGCATCAATTCCAGTTGTGGGAGTCTTTGCTGAGCTGGGAGGTTGCTAAGTTGGCATTGCCTCCACAGGTTGTGGTTTCTCCTCTTTGTTCTTCAGACCACCACTGCTCATCTTTTTTTTATTCTCTGGCTCTAGACTACTTTCCTGCAAATTGTAACCAAGACTGATTATGGTCCTTGACTTAAATCCTTTACCTTGGTGTAGATGAACAAAACATCCATATGAAAGCCCATTTTTTAAAAATCTATTTTAAGGTAGTGTGAAAGAAATGGTTTGAAATATTTACAAGTACAAAGCACTTTCACTGGTATATCTTGACATTTTGAAATATTTTAGTTAGGGTACTTCAACAAATACTTTCAAGACTTACCTCTGCACCCTAATGTGAGAAATTAGAAAGGTCACTGACTCCACACAGCCTTTCTGAACTCTCTTTTTTTTTTTGCATGCCCTGAAATTAGGAGAGGAAGGAGTCAGCTTTCACTGGCTGGCACTCCTCACTTATTTGCCCTGGTGTTCTGGAAAATAGTGAAGAAAACTGAGGACAAAAAGCAACAAATTTATTCTGCTCCATTGCAGGCTACAATTATCTGAACTTGAATTTGTGTTTTCCTGCAAACTGAAATGCAACTTTTTTTTTTTTTTTTTTAATAGCCAATGGTAGTAGCTTGTCCTTTGTGCCAACTAGAAAATAGGAAATGTTTATGTAGCTGAGCCACCCTTCTGTACATGGACTGGTTTTTGCAGCAATGTGATGACATGCTGGCACATGTATCAGGCTGAGCTGAAGCACGTTTTTGCCCTAGTAACATGCTGAATTAAGAGATGTATTTTGCTTAAAGTCACTAATTCAATGAGAATTCTCTATTTTAATGTCATGTCTAGAAATTAAAGCACCAAAACTGAGTGCAAACATATGAGTTTGAGATGACAGATTTGCCTTTAATGCTCAAGTTTGTTGTGTCAAGAAAGTCCCTGATTTGTATTCATTTCTTGTTCTTCATTTTGCATTAGTGTACAAGCTTAAAAAGTCCCTTATTCTTGCTAACTTTCTTATCTTAATTTCTCTTTGATCTTTTTTTAGTCCATTTTTCCATTTTAACCTTTCTGTAGCTGTACATGTTGTTTAAAGCTGTTATTCTTTCCAAAAATCCCTTCCCTTTCCTCAAGATAATTTTTGTCCTTGAATAAAACCTTCAAAGTAGCTCAAGTCCCATACTCAGAAGATATAATTACTTAGAAGCCTTTTGACTTGGAGAATCATTGAACTATATATTAAGCTAATCCCATCAAGTGATTTATATTCCAAACTCACTTTTGTATTCTTTAAAATTTTGCTTTCTTTTAATATTTCCAGTTGTATCTCGTTCTTTCCTCTCTCCCTTACCACTTTTTTTTTGCTGCATAGTCTCCTGCTATTTTCATGTCTGTTTTCATTTTTCTCTCATATTAATTCCCAGGGTTCTTTGTATCTGTATCCTCTGTTTCATGGGTTTTTTTTTCTTTTTACCCACTGGCATAGTCAGCCTTCCCTAACTTTCATCTGGTCTTTTCTTTTAAACCTGTGCAAGAGCAATGTTGGTACCTTAACAAAGCAAGGGGAGAAAACAAAACTGTAGCAGCCAAATCTAGTGTTTTATTCAGCTTTCCCACATGCTGTTCATAAGACACCCTCTTCATATCCATCTTCCAGCTCATTTTCTTGATATGCATGCTACACAAATGTCTCTTAAGGGAGAATTTGTGAACCTCAGCAAGGTAAGTTGACAGCCTCAGAAGAGAAAAATTTAATACCTTCATTAAGCATGGCTACAAGGCAAAGATATTCTTTTATTTCTAGTGAATTCCCCCAGCACCTTCTTTCCTAAGTTATTCTTTCTACAAAACAGTACGAAATTGTGAGTCTCTTTTACATTTGTGGTAGCTTTCTACACTATAAATTACAGCCTGAGATTTTTTAACCTTTTTGTTCCTTCTCCAGATTCTGTTTTTAGCAGCTTTTAATGTTGAAAAAGTTATAAAGAATTATGCAATGAATTCTGACACTCCCTAAAATTCCATTAATCTACAAAATCCATTATATGGATATTTTCTGTAGAAAGAAAATTTTGTATCTATCTAAACCAAAACATCACATGATAGTAGTATAAATTTGGTTAAGAGGTAATTCACCCTAAATTAACAAGTGCTTTTAACTCCTAAAATAAAAGAGAATGAAGCCTATGTATATTTTTTCCTGCATAGGACTAGACAGTATATTATATTCATCTGTTAGTATGAGATTGATTTCAATTTAAAAAGAGGTCACATCTTTTAACATTATACAGATTTATTGGGTCCAGCTTGCCATTTCCAATAGAACCACATCTTTCTTAAATTAGCCCAAGACAATTGATAGTTTTGTTAGAAAAGTGATAAAATTGACCTGATTAAGTTATGAATTGTGAAATATTTATGGGTGGAAGGTCTGCATCTGAGGAGCATCCTGGGGAGACTTTGAAGATAAAGGTTTATGTGTATCTTAGAAAAAATGAGCTCTGATGGAGAAATGTCTCCCAGTATGGCTGGGTAGCCAGCTGTGAGTCTCTGATTGTTGGTTATAGCATCTGGTTACTTGGACAGGAATGAAACTCCTTGGAAATTAGCTCTAAATGCAAGTATTTTTAAGCTTGTTTCCTTATACAGAATTATAGAATAGTCTGATTTGGGAGGGGCATTTTAAAGGTCATCTAGACCAAAGCCATCTGCACACATATTCCTTTCTGTAGACCTCCTCATACATGACATCTTAAGCATAATAGATAAATTGCTTAATTTTTTCCTACTGTAACATACCTTGGGTGTCAAGGCTGACGAGATAAAAGTGATGAAAAGTCTTAAAATCAGGGACCTGGACAGTTCTTGTGTTCTGGTATTAGCAGCAGAAGGTACAAGTCAGTATTGGAAGCAGGCATCCCTCTCATGTGGTTTTGGGAGAGTTTGAAGTTGGTAAGGCAAAACACTGGAGTGGAGAAAGTCTTTTTTCCAGCTACTTAACTTGCTGCTCTTCAGCACAAAACTGCAAAAGTAGAGATAACTTTCCAAAGTGTCCTCTTCCTCTTCTGTCCAAGACCCTCTTTCCAAGGATGTGGCTACTAAATTGGTCTGCATTAGTCCTGAGATAGTTATTGAGAAGTTTGTTGCTTATCACTTCAGATTTAATCCATTCCTGAATTGATAATATGCATTTCTGTATGTCATTGTTTCTTTTCTAAAGCAAGGCAGTCAAGATTTTGATAAGCCTCTAAATATACATTTTATATGCATAAATTTGAAAGTAAGGTTAGTAATTCCTAGTTTAGTTTGAGCTGCTAGAAATCCTTTGTCACTATTTTAATTTCCCCTCAATCAAAGATGTTTATATTTTTCATAAAAAGGAAATTATTTTTAAAAAAGTGTAAAAAAAGTGCAATTTTTTCTAGATTTTTTGTTATATCATTTCACTCTATAAATGTCACATTTTTTTCTATTTCTTCATATATAGCCATAGGATAAAGGTATACTTTTATCACTGCTATTGCTATCATGTCATAATGTCACTAAACGTTCCCTTTATTTCTATTTTAGTACATTTTTGGAATAATTGTGGACAGCTGCTATCAAGTAAAATATTCCCCTTTTTTTCTCCCAAGTGTCTCTTTGCTCTGAAAACAAATTGGCAGAATTTATGTTGTTAGGTATATATATTTAAAACGTAAACACATCCAGCATGATCAAAAATAAATATAATACATTTTTAGCTATGAAAAATGGGTTAAATACATAAAAAATCGTGAAGTCCTTCATTTCCTAAAGAACAAGCTTAAAATTAAGATATATTACCCATGGGAATTTTCTTCAACAGTGAGCTTCCTAAAAGTCTTGCTTTACACAAAAATCCTTCCTGGAATCCTTCCTTCCTTCCTGGAATCCTTCCTTCCTTTCCTTCCTTCCTTTCCTTCCTTTCCCTCCTTCCTTTCCCTCAGAAGGGAACAACTCATCTGTAGCTCAGGACATAAAAATACCCCTAAATCAAAGATCCCAGCTGGTAATTAGAAACCCATAACCTAATGGGAAAAAAAACCCAATAAAGAAATGATGGAACTGCATCAATATGCTACCACAGCATGATCACCTTATGGTCTAACAGGTATTGTGGTTATTTTGAACCAAAGAACACTGAACATGGTTTATCTGTGGCACAATTTCAAGCTCTGCTTCAAATTCAGATGTTGCACATCACAGGATCTGCTCCATGAGCTACTGAGCTCCTGTTCAGCCCCAGCCCAGGCTCTCTGAATGTGCAGCTGTTCAGTCAGTCCAGAGCACTACAATTACAGCCAGTTTTACTTCTCCTGTGCTTAGTTACTAGCAAAAAGTCACCACATGTTGCCCTCCCTTGATTCACTGAACATATGTGCTTTGAAGCAATGGTTTTTTTAACATCACAGTTTTCTCATTTCTGCTGTGCTCTGCTAGTGGATGTTGGATATTTATCATTTTTCTACCTTCCAGGCTCTTCAGGCTAATCATAGATTATATGCTAGACTCTTTATGAATAGAATATTTCTCATTTAAATTAATTCCTATTTGAAAAACATTTTTTTTAGAAATTAAAGGAATAAATTATTTCTAGACATATTCAGTATTCAGCTTTAAATTTTGGAGAAAATCAAGATAACAGAAGTTTCCTTTGTCCTATTCTGATTCTTTCTTAGAGCATGGAATGTCGTCAGTAATCAGTGATTCATTTAAATGTCATGAGTTATTTGAGGGAAGAACTGTAGGGATTTTTTTGTTGTTTTTCTTGTTTGGTTTCTTGCTTTTTATTAAGGAAAGGAACTGAAAACAAAATTCAGAAAACTTAGACTTCAGGGTATAGAATCACTGGCAGTCTTCAAGGTCATTATGGACCTGAAAAGCTTTCATTCTACAGCTATATCTGGCATAACAGCCTTTGCCTGAATAATGAAAGCATGAACAATTTCAATGTAAGCCCCAGGAAAAGAATCATCTGCAGCATCACAGGCCATTAGCAATGGATGTGATCATCTTAACAAACTAATAGGAAAAGGAGAAAACTTTATCTCTGAGTCTCTTGAGTCAATTCTCAGTCTGGGCAGTGATTTTCTTGGTCTCTTTGAGTGGTGAACAAGTTTTCTTTCAGCTGGTCTCAGCTTCCTACTCTGTTCTCTTGTTCCTTGTTGTGTGAGATAAAATGAGCTGAAAAGCTCAGAGATTTTACCTGCACTGTTTTTCATTGAGGTGTTGTGTGACATTTGACTCCTTTTATTCATCTCTCTTAAAGATCAGCATGGTCTTCATCCTTGGCCCTACTTCTTACTCAAAACTTTGCTGGACAGTTTTTAAGGAAAAAAAATTAACCTACATTTTCGACTTGCCTATCTGACAAATTGCCAATGAAACCAGTTTCACTGTACTTAAAGGCTTAAAAGCTGAAAAACAAAATATTCTGCAGAAGTATGTCTTCTTGTATGATTAAACACTCTAGACACATATTTGTAGTATGGAACTGCTGTTCCTGATCACAGAACCAGAGGCTATTGAGATTGTTACGTGAATATTGCAGTAAGAGAACAAATTCATGAGTACCACATTGTTTTAGCTCAGTTGGATACTCCAGCTGATTCTGCTGACTGCTGCATGTGATGCCTCCAGAGAGAGAGTTCAGCAGATACATAAAGTGTTTTTTGTATGGTGCACATTTATTTTAATGATGGAAATATAATTTAATCTAATTTCCCAGGAAGAGTTGCATTTGAAGGCTTGTTATCTTAATAAGGCAACTTGTTCAAGAGAGTTTTGTTTAAAACTGGAGTTGTACAGATCTCTGCCTCTGGTGATTTAATACAATTTCAGATTGCTTTTAATTATTTTAAAAAGAAAGGCTGCTGAAAGGGAAAAGGAGTTTGGCTTTGTCATTGTTTGGTGTTTTGGTTTCAGGTTTTGTATTTATTATTCCAAAGACAGTTATATGCATTATTTGTGTAGCAAATAATGGTTCTAGTAGCAGCTTAAGATCAAAAATAGCATCATAACTTTTTACTATTGGGAGAAAACCTAGGGTTTCATTTTTTAACTCTCACTTAGGTAAAAGCATTCGATCATAAAAAGATATCCAGCAGAACAGCACATTGCCAAATTCAATGTGTTCTCTTCAATCTACATACATAGTGTTAAAGGGAGCTTATTTCTTTGGAGAATACAGATTTTCAGTTAAAATTTAGTCTTTATGCTCCATTAGTGTTTTTACTTCCATCTGGAGTACAAATTATGCTCTTTTTTATCAATTTTGTGCTTTTACCTTTTACTAGATGAACATGTCACGAGGCTTATGGAAGATCCAGGGTGGTTTGTGAGCACCTAGTAAAAAGGACTGAAAACTTTTCTTCCTTATGGAATTCAGTGTTGAAACCAATGTATTTAAATACAGTTGTTGAAAACCTTCTGTTGTGAGCAGAGCTTGAAAAGAAAACAATACCACAGCTAGTCACTTGTTCTTTTATTGCTTCTCCCTGTGCAACCTGCTTTTAGCTGTTTATTTTATGCTGATTAAACAGACTCCTTTCATTAACTTCACTTCCTTAGATATTGTTTCTTCTGCAAACAAGACAAGTGCCAAAAATAGTCATCTTTTGAGCTTTGTTCAACCTGAACTTTTGCTAAGCTGTTCCCATGTGCTCTGTAAATAATAACTATAATGGGATTCTATTAGTCTAATCATTCTAGCACAGAAGGAGGATATTTCACCAAGTCAAAAGCATGTTTGATAATACTTGCTAGAGAAGCAGCTGGTTATTCTAAGAAAGAAAAGCAAAGCATACTAATATATATATATTTAAAATTATTATTTTTAGACCCTTTTTTTTTCCTATTCCTCTTTTGCATTATCTTCCACTCTTTCCTAAGTGTGAGCCTGGATTCATGTATCAGAAGAGAGTGGCTGTCACACAGAGCTGGAGCTGTGAGATGTGTAAAGAAACAGGATTTGGGCATGGATATCTACAACACGTGTATGTAACTACTGGGTCAGAGCCAACTGCCCCCAGTCAATAATAGGTGGTAAATTAATAAGTTATGATCTATTAATTAATGTTTAGCGACATGTTGCCTTGTGTTTTCCTACCACAGTGGCTGGGGAGTATAATTTAGGAAGGAAAGTGGTGTTATTTAGTATCTGGATTCCTTTCAGCCCTGGCAAATACTGAGCACAGTGACCTTGATCAAGCTGATTGTTTAAAGACATGCTGGTCCAGTGGTTCTCCTTTCCTGCTTGTTAAAAGCATTGCCAAGCTCAAAATTAAAGAAAACAATACAGCTTGTTATTGAACTGGGTTTTTTTTTTTCTCATTTAACTGCTTAATTTGTATTACTGGCATAAAAAAATAATAATAAAAAAAAGAATAAAAAAACACATTCAGAGCTCTTTTACTCTGTATATTCTCATTCCTGAATACCTGACTTCACATCTTTTATTGTAAATCAAAACATGGAAAGTTTTATTCCACACTGACTCTTAAGCAGTGTTTGGTACAAAATTAGTGTACACTCTTGCAATGTTTCTGCTGTTCTTATTGTAATTTAGTCTCACACTTCATTTCTAAATATACCTATTCTAGTTAATCCCATGTGTTCTAATATAGATACTATTTTTTTAAACTAGTCTCCTGGATTAAGGGGTTCTGTACTGTGCCATCTACTGTTTATCTGATTTATGTCAAAGTGAATGGGACTAATTTTAGGTTTTTCAGGTCTATAGAAAAATCCTATATTTCTGATTAAATCAAAGTGAAAGTGTCCTTATAGTAGTACTTTTCATGTAGGAGAATTTTTGTACATGTGTCAGTTGAGAAAACCCAAAATTAATGTCTGTATATCAATGTACTCTTGAATTCACTGAAATACATCCAGTAGAAACTCAGACATGTCCAAGAAGCATTAAGCCACCATTTATTTATTTATTGCCCTGGGTGTATACTACAGTAAACAAGAGTTGCTCAAGTGTTTTGTATTTTCAGTAGTTTTGAGCAAGAAACACTGGATTCTTAAAAAGGTATGCAAGAATCTTTCCAAGTAACAGGTGTGTGGGAGAAGCTGGCTGAAATAAATAGGTAGACTGCAGAGTTTTATTTTGCATTTAGCCATCCAATCAAATACAGAGATATAGTGAAGGAGAAATAAAATAAGAATTTGAAAAATTATTAAAAGGCTTAGTTAACTTAAATCTCCTGTCAAGGTCAGTGACAGACTTACTTTAGATTTTACAGAAAAAATGTTTGGGATAATCTGGAATTATTTAAAACTAATACTGCATTTTATTATCAAGCCATCTGGGGGAGAACAAATATTATTATTATTAAGTCATTAATGAAAATGAGTAAAGCAGTTCATAAAAACTTAACTGCATATGTTTTTTTCTACAGCCCCTTTTTTATATATTTTCAATAAATGCCTTAATAGTAGAAGTCTTGGCTGAGGGTAAATTAATTTTTGAAATTCCTCTTATTTTCATATGACAAATTTGTATATAATTCTTAATCATTGAATCACCAGTACTAAGAAATGAACTACAAAGCTTCTGCTCTCCTCTTTCACTTTCTGTCCACTCTCTCTTGTCATCCCCAGGTTTTCTCCTCCTGGCTCTGGTTGGTTGAAGCTCAGGGGTGATGGCTGTGGGTCAAAGCTTGTCATTGCTGTAGTGCCATTCCCAGTGGTTATCCAGGACTGGAATTATCAAAAGTCATAAAAATCTACGAGTAGGGTGGGCTGCCAGGAGCAGCAGGAACAGTGTGGGGGCAGCCCTGTGAAGGGCAGGATGCTTTGGGAACGGAGCAGGGAGTGGTGCCTCTCAGGTGTGGGGGTGCTCAGCACAGGGAGGGCGTTTGTGGGTCCCTTGCTTGGATTATTTTGGTCCATTTCTTCACTCTAACTGTTGAGTTGCTGAGGAAGCAGGGTAAATCACTTTTGCCCTCTCATTCAAGGTGAGGGACGACAGCACTTTTGTGATGAGTGAATGTATCTCAGATATAAAACACTGAAAGAGGTAAGCAGCATTGTTTTGTCAGGTGTTTTAAGATGGAAAGAAGTAAATTCTGGACCAGATCTGAGGAAGGTTAACCACAAAGACCAAAATTAGGAGGGGTCTTGCTCATTCACCTCACTCTTAACCCTGTGATACTCAAAAGCTATTCCTTAGCTTTGTACAAAATACCAACCTATTCTCAAAGGAGTAGGCTTGACAATTTGAATTAAATTAATTAAGAAAAATTTTGGTATGCTAGACCGAGGTGAGCATGCCTTGTTGACACTTTCAACAAGTTTGTTTCAAACTTTGGAACTTTAACACAACCTCAGAGAACACTGAAAACTGAAAGGAAATCTTTAGTTCTGTGATTTTTTTTCTCCTTTACTGTAAACTCTGAAGATCCCTAATTTCCTGAGTCTAAAGCAAAATGTAGTATTTCCATTTGAATTACCATATTTTTCTAGCACCATAGAAAAGTATATAAACAGACATACTCTTACTCTAAAAAGCTCTGAACAGACTGTTGAAGGTTTCCCTCCCATTTTACTTGTCTGATTTATAGCTGGAGTTGGCAGCAATGTCTATAGCTAAAGTTTCTTAACACTTTCTGTTACCAAGTCTGTTTTCAATTGCTTATAGTTTTGCCAGCTTCAGCTGCTTCCCAGTGTTTTAAGACCTTTTGGCTTGGCCAGTGGTTTTGAGCTTTTATGATACTGGTGAGTTACTTCAGAAGTTTTATGGACCTCATCCTGAGCTGATCTAAATTTGTGTAACTTGAACGCTGGGTTTAGCTCAACTTTCCTGGATATAATGCTGCAGAAAGAAGCCCAGCTGGTTTTATTTATTTTTTAGAGAGTTGTGATGTGAATGAGAATGAGACAGACAGTAAGGAAAATCGGGAGGAAGTTGGGCTGGAAACTCTACAGTCATGACATGTAGTAACTTCTTTCTATTATTCTGCCTTTTCATGTTGCACAAGCATGTGGATTCCATTTGACTGCAGCCAGCTCTGCCCTTCATCAAGCTCAAATTTCTTGCTATTGCAAAAGCAAGCCCGAGGGGGTTATCCTAAAGGAGGAAAACCTCAATAAGCAACCTAGTGCATTTTTCACTGAATTCCTACACGGAAGAGGTGGTAGAAAAAGTTGCTTCATTTATTTAAGTAGTTCTGTATTTGTGCTCTCCTGTTTGCTGTAGGAGAGGGTCCTCTGGGATAAGTGGATTCCTGCAGTTTATGTGCCATATCCTTGTGTCTGTAGGAGGAGGTTTCCCTTCAGCATGGGTGCTGAGAATGGCAGCACTTGTGATAAATACTGCAGGGGAGCAGGTCTGACCCAGCAGAGTGGGTTCTCCACTTCCAGTGGCTGCCTCAAGACTGCACACATGAAGGGGTTCACATGTTTAGTGCATTAATGGTTAATGTGGATTTTTTCTTAATTTTGTGAATGGAGAATGCCAATTACATCAGGAGAATTTTGAGTCCTGCCATGACATTTTAGCATAACAAATTGTACTTAATCCATTAATCTTTCTTGTGATTTCAGTTTTTGGACTTCCTCCTGTTTTCTTAACATCTCTTTATTCTTCAGTGATCTTAAAACAGTAGTTTGTTACTCTGAGTCTGTGCTTGCTCTACTGCAGGCATATATGGGTTAAAGCAGAGAAAGTCTCACTGTAGTATACTGTATTTATTTAATTTCCAGTACTTCACTGAAGGTGTCAGTATTTTCAAGGAGACTCCAGTGTTGCTGAAACTGTCAGTCTTGCTTAGTCAGTGCTATGGTTAAAACACACATGCAACAACTTAAAGAGGACACTTAATGAAATCTTTCATTAAGGTTCAGTTTACTTATCAAAGCTCTTAGTGTAGAGGGCACGTGTAGTTAGTGATGCAGCAATGGAACCAAATTGTTGCATTTTCTTTTCTTTAAAGGGCTGTGGGCAGGGCTTGGACAGGGACTGAAACTGTCAGAAAAATCTGGTTGGGTTCAACCACATTCAAGACATTATGTTCTGCAGTAAATTACTAGGAAAATTTATTCAAGGGAAGAAAATTTATCCAAAGGAAGAAAAAAGACATGCCCAAAAACATTACTGGGGGCTTAAATCCATTATCACTGTCCTGGCCTGACACACAGGGTGGGGACAAAGTCATTTCTGGTCAGCCCTGCTGCTGCCTGGCAAACAGGTTTGAAAGTTTCTTTCAGGCAGAATTTCTGCCCATGGAACTACTTAGTGAAAGGTATTGGTGACCAGTGAGTTTGTTTAGACCAACAAATCAATACTTTGATATTATCATCTGTTCCCACTCTGCTCCCCAGGAGAACCAGTGCCAGAGTGATCTTGGTGTAACTTTGTAAAGGGAAAACAATAAAATTATCTGGGAGAGTAGCAGAGTTGACTCTCAGGAGGCAGACTTTTTATTGATTTATAAAAAATATAATGTCTAGATCTAAGACCTCCTGAATGCATTTGATTTTGCCCAGATTCTTGAATAGACCATGTCTTCAGCTTGGTCTTTCAAAGACTTTTAATTTTTCCAAACACATTACTTTTCTTGCTCTTCATAATTAAGGATTATATTTCTTTTCCTTGTCCTCTGATAAATTCCAGGTGCACTCATTAATTGAATGCATCTTTTAGTAATATCATCAATGCCTCTTGCTCTAGGTGGGTGCAGAATTTCACACTGTTGGGTTCAGACAGGCTGACCTAGTAGAATGCAAGGTTAATCATAATTTCTAGGTATTCAGCCTAATTTCAGAGTTAATTTCAAAGTTTTGTATTGTTTAAATGAGTTTTCTTTTTCTGAAAACTAGTTTAAAGGGGACTTCAGAGCAGTTACCCTCTCTTGGCAGGTAGTTTTTGTGTCTGTGACCCATTTTCTCCAATCTAAAGGACTCCAGCACACTTGGCAACCCCTTTTTATGGAAAGCAGTCTGTAAGAATTATTCTTCTGTCTAAGAGTCATGACGAGGGTGGACTCCAGCTGAGCAACCTGATCTAGCTGAAGATGTCCCTGATCACTGCAGGGGGCTGGAACCAGATGACTTTTAAAGCTCTCTTTCAACCCAAATGATTCTCTGAGCCTGTGACTGCACCCAGCAATGCTCTCCAGAGAGCCTCACTTTACCAGAATATTCCATTTGCTGGTTCTCAGCTTTTGAAATTAGGTGAATTAGGATGTAACTGGAAAGAAAGGTGTAGATGATAAATCTGATTCTTGGTTGACCCCTTGGTAAACCAAAGCAGTTCAGAGGGGAACAGAAAAGTAATAACCAGTTGAGGGAACTAGTGATGAGCCAAACCAGCTTGCTTAAAGTCAGATCAGTCCCACAGTCAGTGTGAGAGAGGCACAAGCACATGTCTGGGAGTAAAAGAGGGATAATCAGGAGTGGGTGAACTGTCACTTACAGTAGGCTTTTAGGTCAGCTGAGCTGCCTTGCTGGCCCTGAGTTTTACAGCCTTTTTATGCCAACACAGACATGCTGAGTAGAGAGTGTGACCCACAGGCTGGCCCATCTTGTTCTTGAGAAAAGTCCCATGGAAGAAATAGAATTTGAGCTAGAAAGCAAAATTACTCTCTTAACAGACCGTGAAGTGATGACAGGCTGCTTTTAAAACAAACAAAAGTCCAAACCACCCAAAACTCACACTTGACTTTGTATGTTTTTGGATTTAAACTCCCCCAACATGTATAGATGTACAAAATATTATACTTTGAGAATGTTTCAGGTCATCAGTCTGTTACTTGCAGGATTAAAAATCTCTCTTAAAAGACATTATGATCTGTCTGGAAGGCTGGTGAAAATGTATCCTTCTTGGAGCTGTTAATCTCCACATCTGCCCTTCTAGAATGCTTTCATGTGATCTGCCCCTGTTGTTTTTTAAGCTTATGTGACTGATGCTAGATAAAGATTATATAGATCAAATGGGAGAGAAGTATGATTATTTTACATACAATATAAAATTCAAAAAGCATGCTTTCATCTACCCACTCCTTAAAAAAAAAAAAAAAAAAAAAAAGGGTGGCGGGCAAGAAAGGTGTCAGACCTTACTCAGAGGATAATTATCTTCTCCTGCACAGTGAGTTATAGAAGAAACATTGAACTCATCAATATGAGAATATCCCCCCAAGTTATAAAGTGGAAAAAGTAGAGGGTTGAAACTAAGAACAAAGGCTTGTCAGACTAAAATGGATACAGCTGTGTGTACAACTCCAGTGCTGTTGATCAGGGATTATGCTAAGATTTCTACAAAACGAATCGTGTGATCACCAAAGTGGACATTTCTGGAATTCAGCAGTACCAGTGGTGGGGGAAGGGGGTTTTCTCAGCAAATTTAAACACCTTGTCTTTGTCTGGTATGTTATACTGCTGCTACTTGCATTGTGAGCACTGACACTCAAGGTTTGCTGTGAGCCTCATGTCTGAGATTGCAGCAGCTGTTGGGATGTTGGAAGGTGCACAGACACTACAAGCCCTGCCCTAAAACCTCAGAGAAGCGTGGTAGCTATTATTTCATACAGACAAAGCTTTTAAAAGGAAAATTTCTTCTTTTCCAACTGTTCTTTCTATGTTTTGATAATATTAAGTGATTTCCTGAGCTACTTCTTATGGTAAGAATACTTAGTAATTCAAGACATGCAAAGCAGAGGAGGGATTCTGCTTGAGAAAACCACTTGCAAATTCCTGTTAATTTTGCACTCAATTTACATGGTGTTGGCCTTTCTCAGTGCTAGTCAATATGATTGATGGATTTCTTTCAGGGCAGTCGATTTAGTTTATTGAGGACTTTTAAACAGTGACTGATAGCTCTGTAAGTCAGAGAAAGAGTAGTTTAAAGGACTGCCAGAAGTAGCACTGAATATAAAATAGCATTCTTTTTAGATTGAAGTTGTACTAAAAAGTTTCATGAAAGCAGTAAATCGTTGCACCTTTATGAGAAAGAATGTAGAGCTAGAAGGTTTTAAGTCTTATTTAAAAATGCATCAGGTTAGGTGGTTTTTTTTGTTTGTTTGAGATCTGCTAGGATGAAAATAACTTTGGCTTTTTGTGTTCCTAATCAGTTAACATGTTGGAGCAAAATTGAAACTAAAGTTAAAATGTTACTACTGGAAATACAGTGGTACATTTACCTCTCAGAAAACAAGGTGTATAATTCTGGACAATTTCTCTAAAAGCATTTACTTTTTACCAGGTAGATGGTATTTTTAAAAGTGAGAGTGATAGGAATCCCCAAATTTTGATGGCTGTGGGATGTTGATTTCCAACCCTTGCACAGCTTCCTAAAGGTGCCTTGGTGGTGTGAATTCCACTGGCAGTAGTTAATGCAGGAAGGCACCTTTGGAAATTATACCTAGTCCAACCTCCTGCTGAGAGCAGGGTCAGCCAGAGCATGTTGTTCAGGGCCATATCCCATCAGGTTTGGGTTGTGTCTGGGGATGAAAAGGACTTCTTCAGGATTTCATAATTACTTACTTAAAATAAACTCTGTTCTTGCTACTGGTTCTGTAAACACCATTGTGAGTGTGGCTCTCCCCATGTATTGTAGATTGAATTCAGGTGAAAAGCTTGACCAGATCTGTCTGGGAGCTACACAGTTTCACCAGATATGTGTCATTTTCAGAATTTTACCTGACATTTTTGTGGGGATGTGATGTCACAAGCAGCTGGGATCTCTCTAAAGAGAGAATGAACCACTGCTGGAAATAATCCAACTCATTTTTCCACTATGGTCTGCAGACTTGGTTCTTTTCCAGTTCCACACTTAGTTCCATTGTGTGGGCATATTTTCTACCACATACAAAATCTTGTCTGATTAAAAAAAAGCCCAGCTCCTGGGCATCTGCACTGGGCACAAAATGTCCATAATTCCACTGAGAATTTAAAAGCATAAAATACTGTTTGGAAAAAAAAATTTACTTTCTGCCAGATTTTGGGGGGGATAAAAGTGTGGAGGTCTAAGTCCATTTCTGTGAAGATGCAATGGACATCACACAGCAGACAGATATGTTTGTGCTCTTTAGGAAATTTCCTTACCTTAACTAATGAAAATGCACCAATCATTTTCCTTTCTAAAACCAGTGTTAGAGTGCTGGGGTTTATATCAAAATACATCTTGCATGCATTCAACAAATTAAAATGTTTTCCTTTCTTTTATTTCGTTAATAAGGAAAAAAAAAGAGGTTTTTGCTTTGTTCAAAATTTTCCACATGATTCCCTGTGGATTTTCATGGCTTATGTTTTGTGATTCTTGGGATGGGGACTTTGTGGACATTCTGAAGCAGGAATTTTAGTCATTGACCATAGGACAGGTAAAAAATTTATGGGAATATTCATAAGGTATTTCATATGCACAGAGGATTTCCAAGTAGTAAATGTCACTTTTGTCTTATTTGCGCCTAGTTGAAATAAATGTACAAAACAGAATATATGTAAATTATATTGTCATTAGTACCTGCTAACAATAAGTTCAAGCACTGGAAGATGAAGCTATTGGATAGCTAGGAAGTAGAAAAATGTTTTACTTCCTTTTCTACAAATTTGGCAGAATACATGGCTCGTTTGTCAGAGCTCCTGCTTGTCCTCCTTTGTGTTTGTTGCATTGCTAAAGCAGTTGATCAGTGACCTGTACAAATCAATGGGCTGCCTTTCCAATATTTGACAGGGGGGTATGGATGGGCTTCATGCCATTAGTGAGTTTCTCTGTGCTGCTAATGAATATTCTTGACCACAAGATACCAAGGATCAGAGAACAGGAGGCAGCCCAGGGCAGCTTTTCTGTCTTACACTTTCTTTGTGTCTGTCTCATGTGTCCTTTAGGCTTGTAATCTGCGAGGAGTGGCAGTGCAGGCTGCTAATTTCTCATCTCCTCTGACATCAGTAGGTCTTGTGGCTAAGTATATATGAATAAAGAGGGGTGGAGAAGGAAAAAAATTGTACATCAGAGAAAAAGGCTTTGTTGTTGGAGGTGTTTCTTCTTTTACCTCTTTCAAATGTACTTGTGTAGAAAACTGCTTTTTTTATACAGGAATCTTCCTGCCATTTGTTGCCTGGTGTTTTGTGTTCCTGGTATAGTTCACTGGGATCTTGGTGTCTCTGAGTTTCCATGATAATTTAACTGTGGAAGGGCTGTTCTTCAGACCATCAATCTACTACTTTCAAGGCATCAGAATCTGTTAAAGGTTTCCCTTTAAGAAGTCATGTGCATTTATAAATAGTTTGAATTGGGGGAGAGTTTTGGCTCCAGGGACAGGACTTGTTGGGGATTCTTTAGTTCTTTATTAGTCTGGGTGACACAGTTGGAAACTACAGATTCCTTGGCTCTCAGGTACCAAGGTCAGAAATAGAGAACTTTAAGCTAATCACAAAAGAGAAGAGTTGCTTCAAGCTTAACTTAATTATATTAGGGAATTAAAGAGAAAATTCTTGTTGATACCTTTTAGAGCAGAGGTGAATGTGAGCAAGTGGAGACTTGATAAGGTCATAGAAATTCTTTAATGCTTTGTAAATGATAAGTGCTGAGAAGACTGAAATGCTTTTAATAGCAAATCTCTTGCTGTCAGGAAGAATAGTTTTGAGACCAAAAGAGGTACCAAAGGCTGGCTTCCTCAGTCTCTGAAGATATACACACCTCCCTTCATCTCTGCAGCTTATCTCCCTGCCCAATTTCCACTATATTTTTATTAAAGTCAGTACTATTTGAACTATCTTCACATATTCCTTAGTAAAATCTTAAGCCATCCTGAAAATTTTTTATGCTTTGTTTTGTTTTTCCACCCTTATTTTCAAGGAGACAAAAAAAAGGAACCTCTGTAAGAACCAGAAGTGCTTCTATATTATTAGAGTTGCTTCATTTTTGCAGCAATATTAAGTTACATAAATATTTATCTCACACCAACAGAGTTGATGAGAGAGATTGAAGGCAATGTGAAATGCAGTCCTAATTCATCACCAGGCAATTTAATGTGTGATTTCTTTGACTTTCTCCATAAAAACTGGTAGCAGTATATTATCTTATACTTATAAAGAAGATGAACAGTGTGGCTCCAAAAAGGTGGGCAAATAATTAAAGATATATTTGTTCATCTTGCAGGTAATTTGTGCCAAGATTTGCTTTGAAATCATGCATGCCTCAACTTGGACCTTTTGCCTCCCCAGAGAATTCCTCAGGTCTTTCTGTGCATCACACTTGCTGTGGATGCTGGGCTAATGCTAGCTAATCCTGTTAGCTTGTACAATAGATACAGTGAAATCTGGAAATTGGGATCTGTATTCAGAAATTGGGATCTGCATTCAGCAGTTGTAGGCACCAGCAAATTTAAATCTTTGTGGCTCCTTGAAAAAGAGAGTAAAACATGGTTAAAATTAATGTAGTGTGTTTTGATAATTCATACTCCACAGGGCAGAAGAGTAATTGCAGCTAGGATTAAAGTTTTTTAAGGTACTTGTAATATGCTTTAGCTCTAGAGTGCAACTGTGCTTAAATGAATTCTGTGATTTTCAGCTTCTCATGTTCCTGTATGCATAGGAGTCTATTTCTTTAATGCAATTTTCCTTTCAGATCTGATGTTTTCATACATCAGAACAGTGTAATTGCAAAAGGTTGGTTTGATTTTATTTGTTTGAGAAGGTGGAAAAAGATTCCTTCATTTTAAGAGTGCTGAATATTAAACTTTAAGAAAATGCCCAGGCAGTGCAAAAGCAATCCAAAAAGTAATGGTATCTCAGAAAGTTTCAAATGGAATTTTAATATATAAATATTTTGTTGCAAATGTATTCAAATCCTTATTACTTGTACTCCAGTATATTGCATTGCAAGCATTTCTGTTATTAATGACTGTAAGTGCTTTTTTTTCCTGAAGAAATTTGAGATTTTTTTTTTTAGTATCTATATGTATGTGTTTACTATGATGATTGCATGGAATGAGGATTTACAACTTTGTAAATATTTGTAAGTGAAGTCAGGGTTTCCTCTGCTGTGACCAAGCCAATTGGTAAATGTGAACCACTGAGTCCCCAAAACAATGGCAAAGGGACTTTTTAGCAACAAAACAACTCTCTAATAGGTGAAGAACATGCAGGGCAAAGTACATTCTTGGCTCTATGCAGCTGTTGCAAAGATTTTTCCTCTTTCCTTTCAAAGGAAAAAAAAAAAAAAAAAAGAGGTTTTTCAATTTTCTGCTAGCATTCTTTCTGGAAAATGAGATCTTTCCTTCTTTACAGGATAAATATCACTTTAGTGTAAAAATGGTCATGACCAAAATCCAGCAGGATCAAGAGATCTGCTTTAATGACTATAAATAATGTAGTAAAATATATTACTATAACTTGTAGGAGAATAGAAAACATTCTTCCCTTTAAATCTGCTGTGACAGAAAGGAATATTGGTCATTTAGAGAATATTAGCCTCATTTAAATTGAATCAACTTTGTTCTTTAATCTGGAAGGAGGAAGGACTAGGTCACATTTTTAAAGCAATGGTCTTTATATAGCAAATATAGATGCAGATATGTGTGTCCCTAAGCATTACATAGGTTTTACAATGTCTGTAAAAATGAAAACTTTCCTTTCTCTTTGCAATGCTTTTCAACCCCTGCATTCAACAAGGACAGAAGAGGGATGGGTTTCCAAGGATGTTCTTTTAGAAAGTTGTTTATTCCTGCTATCATGGCTCACCAATTATTAGCACAAATATCTCCAAGGCTTTGTAATCCCTTTGGTGCAGGATGTATAACAACTGTTTAATAAACATCTCTATACAAAACCTTCACTTTATACAGGCATACAAAATTGGAAGGAATGGAAAAGGAAGCAACTAAGCTAAAGAAGAAGCTAAAATATTCCATTTGTAAATCACTAGTGTTTACTAAAAATGGTATTTGTTGAAGGTCATTCAGGGTAATATTTTAATGGCAAAGTTTGTTTAACCCAAAGCTAGTTTGGTTCTCAGTGAGAACTTTTGTTATTCTTTTACGTCTTCAAGAACAAATGTGAAATTTACAGATTCAATTTTTCATTACCAGATCAGTTTGTATAAGACTACACAGCCCTAATAGGAATTCTCATTTCACATAAGAGGAAGCTAATGATGGTCAGTGAGTATTTACTTGAGGTGACTCTCAGAAGAGATCCCATACCCAGCTTTTCTTGGACTTGATATTCCCTGACAAACCAGTCTCCAGGATCTCTCCAACCACTTACCCACTCTTCACAACTTTCATAAAGGGAAGTGAAGTCAGATGAAAGTTCATTGTCTTTGTACAGTTTCTGGCCTTTAGCAATTCTCTTCTCAATTTTTTTGTTCCACCTGTTCTCGTTAGCCTGGAGACTGTTTGCATGTACCTTGAAATGCATTAGTATTTCTGAGACCACCTGAGGTAAGTGATGCTTATGTATTCCTCAGGAAAGACTGATGTACCTTGCATGACAAAACAGAACAGTGTCCTTGCCCCAATAATTCTTGTTCTTTTGACTCAATATTTTCAGTAGGGCTGATTGCTGAAAAGATAGGAAGATGAATTATTCATTAAAAACTTATCTGCTCATTCAGATCTCAAGGTTTTACAGCATATCCTGGGAATACCAACTTCCCTCTTTTGGTTCACTCATTTGTGTTGATTCAGTGAATTCCTGTTGCCAGTCTGCAAGCTGCATCCCTTTCTGATCCGTGTGCTTCTAACCATTAGGTAAGAATAGCTGTAAGTCTGAGTCATAAATAAGATGTTCTTGATAATTGCAGTGGTGACAAACACTGCAGTGGGGATTTTTGTTTTATAAAAAAGTGTATCCTATCTGTAAGCAAGGAGAGGAATCCTAGTCTTCAACTGAAGAAATTATTCTAAAGTGTTTTTAAAGTTGTGTGGTATAAACTGCTGCCTAGAATGAAAATAATTATATGCTTAAAGAGTTAGCTTTACAGGGTTACTTTCCTAGATTGGAACCTTTATTTAGTCTACATTCTGAAATTCTTGCTTATTTCTCTTGTGAATACTTTGCTGTCTTAGTTGTTATGAATAGAGCTCTTTGTTTTCTGTATCTGGAATTTAGTCTAAATAATGACCTCCAATGAAGTACTTCTGTAAGGTCACAAATGCCTCTCGGAGCCAAGCTAAAGTAAACATCCTAAATAATGATATTTTATTTTTTATGAACCTAATATATCACTGACAAATACTGAAAGCTCTCCAGTAAGGGAATGGTAACTCAGCACCTCAGTTTCATTGACCTGCAGGCTGCTTTTTCTTCTGAAAGGTTTGTTTAACTGCAAAGGATGGAAGTCTTGAGTGCTCACATAGAGCACATATGGCTAATTTAAAGCCAGCAAGTTTGGGTCAGGAGAAGATGGTTAAATTAGGCTGAGTCTGTACCAGTGAGCCCATGCTCCAGATCCAGAGGATGATAGTCCTGATGTAGTCACCCATGAACCAGACAATCTGCTTTTTCCTTTAAGGAAAAAAGATAACCCAAAGTCCTGAAGAGAGTGTTATCTGATCCCAGCATTAGGGAAGTCTGCAGCTGTTCGTATTTCTTCTCTGCAGCACGTGTCACTGTGGCAAATGGAAAATATTTTCATCCTCTAGGATTACAGAGCTGCTGAAAAGCCATAAACAAAACATAACTAGAATTGTGCATGTAAGTGACAGTTAATGTGACCCCTCAGAAGGTAAGGGTAGAGAGGAAAAAATATACAGGAGACAATTCATACTTTGATTTGCAACTTCAATAAACTTCAAGCAAGAGTTTTAGAGAAATACAAAAACATGAACCTGAGGAAAGCAGTTTTTAAAAAAGAGATATATTTGTACTTATATATTTATTTAAAAGTAAAGCCCCATGAGTAAAGTGGGGATCCATTTGAAGTCATCCATTTCAGAGAAGTCACACTGATGTTAATGTGCTTTAACAGTTTCTGTTCCCAGGGTATCTGACAGACTTTCAGGCCTTATCGATAATGAAGGAGAATTTTGTCAATACTCCACTTTAAGACCTGATTCAAAAGCAAGGTGGTTTTTTTCAAGGTCAGACAGGAAGTCTGTGTCTTAATTCTGAATTTCATCAGTCTAAGGCCCTAATCCTTGCAATTTTACACTTTTGTCTTGAGGGCAAGGTGGCCTTAGAATTTTTTCTCAGCTGCTGCTCATCCTTTCTACATTGAAGTTTTCTTCAATTGCAGAGTGTTTGAACAGAGAAAACCAGAGGTATTCATTAAAAGAGGAGGGAGAAGGGGGATTTTAGAAACCTGCTTTGGTCTAGGCATCTGCAGCTACTCAGCTCCAGTGAGCTGCTGCCTGCCAGCTCTTCCCAAGGCAGCTGCACCAAATTTCCCAGTTGTGCTACCATACATGAAATGTGATGTTTCTTACAAGTACAAATGATCCAAACCCCCAAAGGGCACGATTTCATGTTTTTTGCAGCAGTGATAAGGCTGTTCACTACAGGTAGTCTCAATATAGAAAGATCTTCATGGAAGTTGTTACTTGTTGGCTAAATATGTTCTGCTAATTCACCTCTCTTGCTTTTCAAGTACTCAGACCAGTGCCTAGAAATAATTCCAGACATCTAGGCACTGAAACAAAAACAATCTTTCAGGGTTTAAAAAGTTAGTTCTGAAGATATAAACTCTGCTCTATTTAATTTTTAAAAAAGGTGACATTGTTGCTACTTTAAAAATAATCTGATGAATGTGATTTGGTAACCAGCTGGGACTGAGTGTACACCTCCTTGTTGACAGTATACAGGAAATATAACAAAAGTGGAAAAGGTTTTATAATGCTCTTTTGCTGTTTGGGTGACAGGAAGGACACAGCCAGCAGAACATTTCACAGGATGGACATCAAACACATATAACATATTTCTAGCATCAAATCCATTTATTGCATCAGATCATATTCTCAAAAATGTACTGTTAAATTAATACCTATGATTTAGTAAGTGTGTTTTGGTGAGAAAAAGTTTTGAAATTGATTTCCACCTTCCATCTTTTTAGTTCCACCACTTTGAAAGCAGTGTCACATGAGTACAAAATAACTGGACATCTTTCATCCTTCAGAAGAGATCTTTGCTCTTTTGTTTGGGATCAGCTCATGAGAACATACTGCAAGGTGAACAGTGATTTTACAGTGTTAATTCCAGGGATTAGAGGACTGTAAATGTGCAGAACTGGACAAAAAGGGACATTTGTATCTTAGAGTCTGAATGAAGTGAGGGAACAGTTTTCTATTTACAGCTCTCTCTTGATTAAGATTCTATTTATTGGGTTTGGCTATCAAGTAATGTGGAATTTCTCTTTATTTCACTAGAGACAAAAAAGGTCATGATCTTTGTTTTCATGTTGGCACTGAAATGCCATTGGCACACTGGCTTATAGAGTGAGTGCCAAGACTTTGCACTCTCAGGCCCCACAATATTTCCAGGTCCTGTGATGCATTTGGGACTGGTTGGAAGTGCTAGACTTCACTTTTGACCCACAATCCCAGAAGAACTCCACAGCAGGTGAGGATTGCCATTGCAGATATGAGCTACACCTTACCCTGCTCCTTTCTCCTCCATAATTCCCCTACCTTGATGTAGATTTTCTCTACATGCTGACTGTAGTACTTAACCAGAAAATTCCCACTTAACATTCCCAGACATTCTCTGACATTTGTTGCATATCCAGAAGGGTGGTAAAACTAAATGTAACTTATGCAATTTACCTGTTTCAAGTGTGTTTTGCTTTTCCACTTGAGAGCACAGCTCCAGCACTTTGAGAGGAGCTGTAGGGATGCAGCTCAGCATGGAGACAGCTGAAGTGCAGGTCCAAAGTGGCCTCACACTGCCTGATGGAAACAACTGGTGGTATCTCTAGGCAGTTTGATGATGTCATTCCCCAGGGGGGAAATGCCAAAATTTAGAGTGGTTGATCTGTCTGGAATAGCTAAGGATAAACTTCATTTCTGTTGTGGCTGCTGGATGTTCTCATGGCTTCAAAGGCCATGAGATGACCAGAGAGGTTGGATATTGGCAACTTTACAGTGTGTGGGTCAAAAATATCAACAAAATCTGTCTTTCTAATATCCTTTTGTCTTGCATTCTCATCTCTTGCAGTTTTGATATTTCTATGCTACCATCTAAGGCAGATAGCAACTGAATAACATGTTAGTGTTTTGAAGTGCAGGAAAATTTGTGATTTTTGCAATGAAATGCGTGAACGGTCAACCAAAGTCATGAATTTCTCATTGAGAAGTTAAAATGGAGCTAACATCCATTTTACAAAAGGAACAAATGGTTTGTAGGAGCAGGTGGCTGCTCACAGGAATGACTCCAGCAGGTCTGAGTTTATGAAGGAAGAATATCTTGTGCTCCATTTTAGTTATGCCTATACAGTTTCACTACAGATGGCAGTAGCAGTTTCCCCAGCAGGGCCTTCTAAAGGCTTCACTGATTGACCATAAAACAATTGTTTTATGTCTTCCCCAAGGCACAAAAATCAGAACTGTGCCTAAGGAATTCTGGAATTCCTTTATAGTCACAGCAACACTGAGGCTGAACAATAACATGTCTAAAATACTGTTTTCCTGTAACTCAAGCTTAATTGGAAATTATCATCTAACAGTATAGAGTGTGTGTATACATATATACCTAAACACACACATGGTGTTTGGATGTCAAATCTACTAAAATACAATCTTTAAACTCATTTAATTGTTGTTGTAACCTTTATGACTTATTATGACAATTATTTATGTAGCTCAGTTTGGAAAACTATTGTATTTTATTCCTTTCCTAGAGACAACAAAAGCAGGGGGGAAGTATTATCAATTATTGTAGTTGGTATGGAAAGGAGTGATTTAGAAAACAGCACTTTAAAAGGAGCTTCTAATTAAAATGTTTCCTTCTTAATAAATTGAAACACACATTTTTGCTTGGATTTCTAATATTCAAGCTGCTTCTTATGCATAGTTTAATTTTGGAAAACAAAGAGAAAGTGAACAAAGAAGCAATTTAAAATTGACTCCAAATGAGAATAAATGCCAGTAAGTTTTGGTCTTTTTTTTTTTTTTTTTTAATATATTTTTTTTATTCCTTTTTTATTTTGGCTTGGGTATGGGTGATTTTGGGGGTTTTTTTTTGGGTTTTAATATATGGTAGAACTTTTCTCCTTCTGTAAGATTTTTCTGATTGCCCAGCAAGATGGCTGTTGGTGGAATTTGTATGAGGGGGATTGTGGCTGTTTCATGGAAATACACACATGTATAATTATGCAGATAATTAATCACATCTATTCTGTGTCGTATCTGGCACACTTACAAAACCATGACAGATCTGGCCAGATTTTGGCTCTCCCTTTGGGAAAATACAACTACTGTATGTCAGATCTTGCCAAATTAATGAATGTAAAATCCCTACTTCTGCTACAGTGGTAATAAGTCATACTCAGATACTTTTTTCCTACCATTTTAATTTGGATATTTAGTTAATAAACTAGTTACTTTGTTATTTTAAGAGAGACAGTGTCTGCAATTACTGTTGGGAAAGGGTTAATTTACACATGATAATACTCTAGATTTGTATTTGTAATGACTAAAAGTACATTTTTAGAGGAAATTGTAGCCTAGTTGTGATTATCTGAACTCAAATGTTTTGGGTTTTCTTGTATGAGCATGGAGGACAAGATTTTATAGGTCTCAAGTGATGAAACGATGTCACTTAATTTCTGTAGTTAGAAGTCACCGTCAAGATCTGAAAATTAAATAAGTGAAAGAAAAAAATTAAACTTATTATTTACTTAAAATTCAATTTTATCTTACTTATGTGACATGCAAGGAAAGAAATGCTTTGTAGTTCAGTGACATCTTGATTTTTGGTGAACTACAGCCCATCATGCATAATAGCTCCAGCTTTGAAAGACAAATCCCTGTACATGGGATAGGATAGGTTGCCCTGCATCCCTCTGATGCTTTCCAGAACTGAAAACTGTAGCCAACATTAAAGGCATTCTGTGGTAAAAGTCTTGTGAATTTGACACTCATGATAAAAAGCAGCCCTGCAGCACCCACAGTTAACTGCTAAATTTTAGGCACCAGTGGCAAGATGTCGTTCCATGTCCATGAAATTACCCATGGCGTGTATTTCCCTCTCCTTGTGCTCAGGAAATTGGCTGCTCCCTGTCAGTACCTCAGAAAAATGCAATTGATGCAATGGTTAGGTGCAAAACATGATATAAAAGTACTGTAGCATCCAGAAAATTGATATGCTTATTGCAAAGTGAAAAAGAGAAGCCAATCTAACAACCATTAGAGACGAGAGATGGGTTTAAACTAAAGCATGTGGGGGACATTTTATTCCAAGCTCTTCTTGGAATCCTTATTCTGAAATAACATGTGTAGGCAGTATGCAATTTCCTTCCTAGATCTACCACCTCATTAATACAGGTTGGCAGGAGGAAAAGAAAAATGAAGAATGTGCAAGGCTTGCTACATGTATAGTAAAATGGGCTTTGCATTCTGTAAAAACAGGGGAGGTTTGGGTGTTTCCTGGGTTATCACTACTGAAGTGCTTCCATAAATCTGTGGCATCAGATTGTGACACCCATGTGAGCTGCCACAAAACCAACCTGTGACAGCCTGGGCTTTGTGTAAACACCAACCCTAGTTTCTAAATATTAGTGAAGTGCAAAGCAAAGGGCTTTGTCCCTGTTTGGGGGGACCAAGCACAGAGCATGTACGTGCCTGTCCTTGAATTTCATGTACAAATACAGAGTTTGGTTAGTGAATATAGCAACAGATGGTTATTGGTGGGGGAAGATTTAATAATCCTGTGCTCACACCTAATATTTCCATGCTAACAGATGTGCAGTTATGCTGCTTTGGGCCACACCCCACGAGGTGTGAGAAGAACCTTTCTGGGGACTGGGAGCTGTCAGACTGGACCACGGGGAGCTCATTTGCACAGGCTCCATAACCTGCAGCTGGTCTGGGGGGCTTGCTCTGTGTCAGGACATCTGCAGCAGGTTTATTTTATCTGTGAAGTAGCTCTTGGTTCTCAGCTAGGGTCAGGAGTTTGAGGGGCTGCAAGGCTCACAAGGCCAGCAAGATTTGTCTTTTGCTTAGCCAGCGTCATTGCTTTGGACCTGTTGAGCTCCATTGTGGTTATTCTTCTCTCACCTGTACCCCCATGGATGAAACAAATGAATTTTCCTGAATTCAGAGCAGAAACTGAATTAATTCAGTGTTTACCTGTCCTTTGGTACAGACCCCAAATTACATCCAGTTTTAGTCAAAGCAGGCACTGTCAGAAGTGAGTAAAGGATGGTCCATTCCATGCAAAGTAGTGGTGAGGTGGCTCAGGAAGGTTACGGGAATATTACAGTGCTGTATAGAAAAAATGGAGTGTGCCTCTTATACCTTTCCATTAATTATTTCTATTTCCCAGTCACAGATGACTTCTCCACTTGATTTGTAAAGTGTATGCCAATGGAATGTAGCTTTTTGGTTTGTAATTAGTCTTGCTTTGCAGCTTGTGTATGGAAATATTCATAACATCCCCTATTTGAGAAAAGGTTTTCTGAAATTCTCTTGCATCATCCATTTGTATAAAGTGTGTTCTATATTTTTAGCATATTAGAGTGACTGTAACTTCTTCTAAGTTAATTTCAGGAGTTTAGAGAGAAGGAAAAGTATTACACTTTCTATTTCTTTTAGGTCTTTTATGACCTAAACTGTTTTTCATCATGGAACCTCTTGCTAAAACAGTTTTCTGAAAAGAAAACAGTGTTTACAAAGTAAACATTTTTTCTGGCTGCAAGATTGTTTGCTGTCCAGGAAGCAAACACATTCTGCTTCATTACATATATTTTGAGTGTTTGAAAGGAAAATAAGTTTATACATTTTAAAAGTACAGCTCACAGACTTTCCGGCTGGAACCCACTTGGGAGTCATAACACATTTCCAGGACCTCCCCTAGTGAGACTCCTCAGATATCAGAGTAGTAGTGACTCATGGACCGCAGGAGAGGCAATTGAATTAAAACTCAAATATTTATGTGTCTGACTCACTCAAATTGCAAAACAAATACAGCCCGATTGCTGGGTGAGATATCTGTGTTTCTCAATAAAAAAATGAAGCTGGTATTTCAAGAGCTGCAATGGTCTGAATTTGGCTGTTGGTCCTTGTTTTCACACAATTTTTTTTTTTTTTTTTAAGTGGTTTCCACAGCTTTAGGACCGTAGAAGTAAAGGTATTATAGCTGAGTTATTAAATATGTCTGGAGTGCTTGATGTTAGTGGGAGAACTGGAGCTCCTATGGGATGGCTCAGCACGCTCTCTTGCACTCCTGACTATTGCTTTTGGATGGATTGGGGGCACCAGGTAGAGCTGGCTGTGATGGGATGCCCCCATCACTTCCCAGGCACGTGAACGACTGAGATGCAGCACAACAAAAGAACTGAGAGCCAAGCAAAGGATGCTGCAGCTACTGCTGCTACACTGTGCTTTTTCCAAGCCCAGAGATTGACAGTAACAGCCTCCAGGTCAAATGTCTTCCTCTCCCCAGAGAAGCATCACAATCTTTGCCAAAAAAATGGAGCTTGATGCTCTGAATTTGTCTCTGAAGCTGGCCTTGCTAAGCACACCCAGCTCCCCACACTGCAGCAGCCCTTCCCCAGTTCAGGTGCCAGGTCTGGGACCCCTTCACTCCTCAGGTCACTCTGTTTGGACAAGGCTAAATATGTAACTCATTACCTCACAGCTCAGAAAAGAGCAGATCCCGCTTACTGAAAACTGAGCATGTGCTTGCTAAAGTCATAATTCGAACCTCACCATTTCATTGCACATTTTCTGGTGCAAAGTCCTGATTTTTCAGCTTGCCTTTGAGCAAGAAATTCGGGCATTTTTCCACCATTGGCAAGATATGAGGTATTTCATGACACCACAAATAAAGCTGTTGTTCTGCAAATATGAGTACAGCAGGTGTTAGCTTCACTTCAGACAGCTTTCTGAACACAGAAGCGGGATCTGAAAATATCACTTAATGTTCTATACAATGTATTTAAAGAACATCTGACATGCTACTGCCAATAATTTCTTTGTTGCCCATAGAAAAATTCTAGGTTTTGTTTTAGTTGTACTTCCATTTTTCTTCCCCAGTGTTGTTATTTAGCCTTTGTTCAGAAGCACCTTCTGCCACTCCTGTTCCCAGGTCGTAAACAAATTTGTAGATTTTGTCTTGCAAGATAACATCAATACATTTAAATTTAAATTCTACATGAGAGATGAATTTTCCAGATGTAACTTATAATTGTGTCTCATTAGAGTCTTCTGATGCTGAATCACTCTGCTGTGCAATGTATTGTTTATCTTTTCTCTTTCAGTAGGGATAATTCCACATATTAGATAAAATCAAATTAATCTGGATTTTTGGCAAGTCTTGGAATGTTTGAGCTACTTCAGCTTCACAATTGCTTTGAGTTAATTTTACCTATTCAGCCCCATTCCTAATTGTCATGGTAACTGCACCTTGGAATGGCATATTTCTTATAAAAAATTCATATTTCAATATGAGTTTGTGATTACAAGTGTGTATTTTTTAATGTATTTTACCAGAAATATTAGTCTAGATTGGTATTCAGTTTTTATTCAGCACACAAATGTATTTGGCTAACCCTGAGACAGCTGTTTTTTAGTACATTTGTTACTTTTTTTCCTTAAATTCTGTTGTGTTTGTTACAGGGGGGAGCTAAATCTTTGGCAATAGCAAATGATAGGAAGATTTCATACAGTGTTTTTAAAAAAAAAAAAAAAAAAAGAAATAAATAAGTACACTGCTGATCTCTGAAGGTCATACAAATATTACAGGTTTCAGGGAGCTTGATCAGTTTACATCAGATTCCCTGTAATACCAGGGGGCTATAATTGATGAGCTAAGAATTTCTCAAATTTCTTATGTTAAAATCCAGTTGTAAGAGAGAAAACAAAACTGATGTACTACATCTCAGTCCATGTACCTTGGCTGCTGCTCAGCCACTGAATGCTGAGATCCTGGAGCAAACAGAACTGCATGAGAGGGAGTGAATGGCATGGCTGAGCATCAGATGCTGCCCAAGCTGAGAAAAGCACCAGCAAGTTTCACAGATTTCCACTTGTGATTTGCACATTGTAAACAGACCATAACAGGTTGTGCTGGGAAGACCTAAGCTCTAATCCATGTAAAAGGATGAAAAAAATGTCAATTTTACCTTTGGGGTCTCTGACATCAATAACATGAAGGAGCATTCTGTCCAGTTTGCTAAAATTCACAGGCAAATTAACAGCATACCTTAGTTAAAGTACCAGAAGCTGCTTATAATGCTAACAAAAAAATAAAAAATAAAAAATAAATCACTTAAAGGCAGGCTTACCTGTTATATTGGTGTGGTTTCAGTTCTATTTATAATTATTTCAGCCTGTTAAGAACAAATAACAGATATATCAGTAGTTCTTCAGCTTATTCAACACTTCAAACTTCTCTAGTTTGGTAACTATTTCACTATTTAAGCTAAAAATACTGCTAAATTCAACTATTTTCATTTAAAAAATCTACCCACATTTCCACTCACAGGAAAATATGATTAGGCAGTTGGCAATATTTTCTATTTCTCTGGTATTTCTATATTTTATTTGCATCAGCTTCACATGTATCTAATGAAAGTTGCATTTGAAAGCAAACTAAGCATAAATGGTGTGGGGAGTTTTGTGCAGTTTTCTTTAATAGCCAAGAAATTAAATTAAAAGAGTATATTCTTGGTATGTTTTTCAGAAACATATTTGTGGCTTGAGTGCTTTCAAAGTGCTTTAGTGCAGCTTCTAGAGATCACCTAAAAGCTTTAATTAAATTATTTTGCAGTCATTTTAATCACATCATTATTATTCTTTAACTGAACTGAAATCCTAATGTATGTGCTGTGAATTGCTATATTCAGAATTAATCTGAAAAGATTTCTGGATAAGGAAGAATATGTGTAATGCACCACATTTTTAAAGTAGTATAATTTATACAGAGTCAGTGAGAAGAAAGGTAAACTTTAAGCCTTGTATTTTATGGGATTACTTATGACTATAACAACTTTTATCCTTTGGCTGATTTGGCACTTTGAAAAGAGATGAACTCACCTTTATCGAATTTAGGCAGACAAATTGAGCCAAATCTTTTGAAATGCCCTATGGATTTATATTGGTGAAAAACAAAACCCCCTGGCTTCACCTGTGTTGAGCTTTAGCATGATCACCTAGTTTTGGTCTAAATGTGGAAGGATTCTTGTTTTCTGTGAAACTGTTTTAAGAAGTTATAATACAAAATAAAATATTGTGTTCTACGGTGTTTTCTCACACAAATCCATTATACATAATCCACTCTTGGCAAAACTTGTGCTTGTAAAGCCTCACTTATATGATCATTTAACTGTCATTCTTTAATTAATCTTTTTCTTCAGTTTACTTTTAACACATCTTGTATGAAACCTTTTCTAACATTTCAAGTTGTACAAGTGTCTTCACAGAGAACATTTCTTCTTTCAGAATTACAGCCATGATGAACAAAAAGTTACTTGTTTTGTCAATAGATTGTTATTATCCTAAGGAAAAGGAGTCTCACAAATGTGGGTGAATGACAGGAAAAAGGAAAAGCAGATAACCACCTCACAGATACAACTGGGAGCTCATGTAAAAAAAAAAACAAAACAAAACACTACAGTTGATAACAAATCACTGAGCAATATATTGGAGAAGCAGTATTTTTATCTTTGGTTGCTACTTTTCTTTTTCTATTAGTTGATACAGAATTTAATATTGTTTCAAAGAGGCCAGTGAGAATCTGGGAGCCCTGAAAGCCTCTTCCTTAACAAAAATACTGAATTTGACCATGATTTCAGTGTTTCTTTATCTCCCTAATTCATGTAACATTTTCTGGGAAGCAGGCTGATGCCTAGGTGCTCAGTGGAAGGACTGAAGAGTTTCTGAATTCAAAGGAGCTTATTTAGCATACAGGGATCCAGTGGAACACCAGCCTTACCCCAGGCTGATCCAGCAATTCCAGGCACTGAAAGACTCCTGAAGCCAGAGAGCTGCCATGAGACTGCTCACAAAAGAGGCTGTCACTGCTGCTCTGCCCATTTCATATATATATATATTTTTTTTTTTTTTTTTCTTTTAAATAAGGCCTGATCTAGGGTGAATGTGGGGTTCTGGAACTAGCTAGGTTCCCAACTGATGCTGTTTGCAAGCAGCATCCAGTGGAAAATCACTGGCAGAGCTTTTCATCAGAGGTGTAATCAGCCACAGCAGTGAGCTACAGGAGAAGGGGCATGCTGAAGTGTTTGAGAGGAACAGAATAAATAAATAAAATAAAATGTGCAGGTTTGTAGTTAGCCTGCACAGGCTGCCTTTGTGTGAGTGCCAGAGTGCAGCAATCACACATCCCTCCTTAAACCCTTCACAGACACCTCACTACAGAGCCAAGACACAGAAGGTCCCTGCAGAGGAAAAACTTATTTTAGGTGAATCCACCTCATCCTCATTTTCTGCACAGAACTTTCAAGATCCCCCCCCACTGAAAGCATGGAGGGTTTCAGGTGCCTGGGTGGTGAGGGATGGATGTGCTGTGCTGCTCTGGCTGTGCTGAAATCCCTGTGCCTCAGCTCAGTTTGCTCTGCAAAGCCAGTCCCTCCTGGAGGGCAGAGCTGAACACGATACCTGTGCACGTATCAATATTTTTGGTATAAAGAATGGATCCTGGGGCATTTAATAGTCCCTCCAGAAATAGGAACCTCTACTGTTGTGATCCTAATCATGGTGTAACTCTCACCTGTTAGCAGGCTATTGTGTTTGACATCTGTGAAAGTCTGCTTCCTCCTTGGGCACACTGCCCCTGCAGCAAAGTGCACTAAATCTTCTCAGCAGGGAAAATGGCCTTAACTGATAGAGACAACACAGGCTGGAGTCCATAAAGATTTACTGTCCTCAGTGCAACTAAGCAGTGAGGTCTTTGTCTTGTGAATTAGCTCTCTCATGTATGCTGTTCCACTGATTCCTGAAGTCTACACCCGTGTCCTATAAAAGCTCAAAAGCAGGAACTGTGTGCATGTGAAATGCAGGGAATTGAACAGTTTACAGAAATGAATGTTAAACGTCAGCTGGGCTCTGAATGCTGTGTAATAGAAGAATAACACATCTTGAGATTCAGTAGAGTTCAGCAGAATAACCCAATCCCAAAGTGCAGCTTTGCAGAGGAGCCACCAGGGACTCAGGGCAGAGGACTGCTGATCCAAGAGTTGCAGCCAGGGATATCACTGGAGGTCCTCTAGAGCAATTTTTCTCAAAATTGGAGATAGAAATCCTCCAGTGCCTTATATTTTTGCTCTGGGCACAAAAAAATTTGCTTATTACTCTGCAGCTTAACTGCTACAGATTTATTGCTTTTTGAGTTAACCCATCTGAATTCATAACCAAGATGTTTTGTATAGTTATGAAGATGGTCATTCCATCCTTTTTTAAATTTTTTTTTCTTCCTTTAGTGAGTCCTACTTTTTTTTTTTTGCAGCAGCAGAGTCCTAAAAGGTGGGCAGATTTGAAAATCTCTGAATTTGAGGAAAGTAGTCCTTGCAGGAAATTAGTAAATAGATTGTACTACATGGCAGTGTAGTACCTCAGCTGGAAGGGGCCATGTTAACATCTTATTTTGGAAATCAGTATTTTATAGACTTGCTTCTCACTGCCAAGATTCACTTAGTTCATGACATATAAAGCTATTCTCATAAGCAAAGCATTCATCTAAATATTAGAGAAAAACGAGCTTGTAAAGGGTTTCAAACTGTCTCACAGGGTACTGTAACATTTCCCCCTACGAGCTGTTCCTATGTATAATACCTAATCTTGCTATCAAAGCTGGCTTGTAACAGAAAGGGTAACCCAAGCATAATTACCTCCTGATTAATCATCTCATTTGCACGTTTGCCACTCCAGTGCCCCTGGCAATATTGTGTTAAACACAGATGGGTTCTTGGGTTCTCCTCACATTTAGGTTTTGGTGCAGCTGCATGTGAAGCCAGTGGTGGGAACAGCAGCACAGATGTAGCTGCAGCCAGCCTGGAGAAACCTGAGCAGAGCAGCTTCACCTTTGTTATGTGGAGCTGGAAATCCTTAGGGGTTATCTCCTTCCCCACACATATTTAGAATTTTGGTACTAATCTTGCCCTTCTACATCACATCCTAAATACATTTAACACGTGGCAGTGATTTCCACTCTGAGTGTGTTGTTTGGGATTCCTATCACCAGCAGTTGCTGAAATGTTCAGTGTCTCTCTCATGTGTAGTGTATTTAGTTTCTTTAAAACTTCTTTTCTTTTCAGGCTTTTGTCTTAATAAAAAAGTTAACTTATTCTTCCAAATGCAAATGGATTATAAGAAGTCTTCTTTCATCTCTAATACTGTCAAATAGATTAGGCATATTTTAGTTCTCTGAACAGCCAGCAAAGACAGAAATCTGGGCTTGATAGAAGCAGCTTGCAGATTTACTGTGGCTGGTCCTGTATTTCATCAGTTTCTAGCCACATTATAAAAAGATGCCAGGAAATAACGTTGTGCTCCATGATTTATCACTTGCTTACACACAGATAGACATTTGTATCCTTTTCCACTCCCTCTCTTCTGTTCCTCCAGAGATTAGCTGGGTTTGTAATTTGATGGTTTAGTTCCAGTTCTTGTCTGTCAGAAACAGCCATATTCATCCAGAAGGCTGTAAAAGCAGGTGTTTAATATTATTGTCCACTCTTGGAGAACACTAGCCAGCCTTGGTACAGATATCTGCAATTCTTTGTGGTTTGAAAAGAGGTTTTTGCTAAGTATATACACATTGAATTCACAGGTTATTATATATTAGGTTGTCCTTTCCCAAAAAACAAAGTGTTTCTGGAAGGGGCCTGTTGTTCAATTTGTTTTTGTGGTTTTTTCCTAAATATTCTAAGTATTTTGCATTATCATCTTAAATGTATTGCAAGTATTCCTCAGCTCCTTCAAAGCATTTCTCTTATGCTATAACCAAGATAAAGCTACTTAACTTCTCTTTGCAGTACAAAAAGTTGTTTGGGTAAAACTGCAGCTCAGCCCTGGTGGAGAAGTTCAGTGATAAAAATAAAGCAGAGGTTCATTTTTGTGTCTTTGAATTAATAGAAAATATAACTTGTGAAAGAAGTTGAATATTTGCATAGAAGCAGCTAGATTTGCTGAAAATTAGTAACTTAAAAGGATTTTCAGTGAGTAAATATCTGAGGTTCTTTTAAAAATGCACATCATAAAAGCTGTTGCCTTGAATTAGTGGAAAACTGTTATATTTGTCATGTGATTGAGGTTCTGAAATAAACAGCATTTTACACAATTTGAGAGAATTTAAAAGTGAAAATATGTCATTAAGAGGACAATGATGTGTGCAGTAGGAGTAAAAGCATTGATAATATAATTTATTTTTCCAAAATATTTTATTTGGACCTATCAATTTTAATTCTTTTTTCCTCTGGGAGCCACTTAAATCTGTTCCAAAAACATGTCTGTTAAATTCTGATTACTTAAATAATTTAAGTTTTTAACTGTGCTTCCAGATGGTATTAGCAGAATCCTTTGCATTATCTGCAGTGTAGGTGGTAAATAGCTGGCTTTCCTATTTTCTAAAAAAACCCTGGCCAGCATGGGAAATTAAATTTGGAGAGCAGCTTGATTTCCAGCACCAGTGAATTTGCTTCTGTGACATATTCCCCAAGGCTCTGGCCCCACTAGCACCAAAAAAGTTTCACTTTGGGGTTCCTGGGAGTGAAACTAACTTGAAACTTGTAATTCATTGAAATATACCAGCAATGAACTTCTGGAATGGAAAACTTTAACTTGAAATCAGAAAATTGCTGCCAATAATCAACTCTTAAAAAAGTCAGAATGTCATCTAACATCTTCCTGCTTTTTCTTCCCTCCTTTTTTCCTCAACATTCAAAAAAAAATTAGTGAAGATTTTAATATTTTTAAGTTTCAAAAATCCTATTAGTAGAAATTAGAGCTGTATTAGAATGAAAACTCTAATGGTGTTATCTTTGCATTGTTTTTATGATGTTATCATTATAATAGTCATCTAGCACCAATATAGCCTTTCTGAAATTATCATTTCCATTAATTGCTTTGCAAGAAAGAGCCTTTGTGAATATCATTCATTGAAGTGAGCATTTCTGTGAAGTTAATGCATTTCCCTGGGCACCAAAAGTGATCTCTGCAGAGTTCTGGAATTTGATGCCTGGTGATATTGATTTTGTGTGTGTGTTCAGGCCACATTAACAGCAGCTGAAGGTGAATGGATTTTGGAACCTACAGCATAAAGGATGGGCAGACCCTGCTTCCAAATGCTTATTTTCATAACATGAGTCCTTGTTAGTCCAGTTTCACCATTTTCCTACAAGTGGCAGCTGTTACTCATCAGGAATTGTACAGTACCAGGATCAGCTCTTGGGCTATTTACCTGATTCACATGAAATTCATGGAAAAGCCACTGCCTTGTATTGACTTTCTGTCACTATTTAACTGACAGAATTTTAACCAGTAACCTATAGGTGATAGGCAATATATTCCTTAATTCTTGGAGTATTTGGATCCTGCCACTATTCTGTTCATAATTCAAGATTCAGAATAAATGATATTTCAGCATATTTATAGTCTGCAGTTCTATATAAACACATGTTCTCTTCCAAATTCTATTCTACTCTTTGAGGGTATTTCCCAAATTTCTCTCTCTAAAGATCATTACATATATCTTTTAGGTCATGTCTACACTTTTTCATACTAAAGGTTCAAGGTGACTTGAGTGACTTTTTTTCTATTCTATGTCTGGAAATACTTTAAAAATAAGCAAGAATTTTAAAACCTCTGTGTCTGTGCTTTACTGTGCTGACAGGTTAACATCCAAGCATTCAATTCTACATTATAATTGTTGGAAGATTTCCAGAGCCTCATTAGCATCAGGTGGGAGAATTGCCATGTTCCTTCTAGGTCAGCAAAAAATGAGAGTTTTTAAGGAAGGCATGTTTCAGGTTCTTTGAGCCCTTTGAAAGAGCAAGAGTTGGTTCTTCAGCACCTCTATTCTGAACACCAAAGCAAGGCTTGAAGATTTTGGCCCACCATCACTGGACATGTTTACATGTAAAGAAAGCTAAAGAAAATCCTGAGTGACTCTAAAAAATTACAGACATTTTATGAAGTGTAATACTTCTGGAGTAATAATATACATGCCTCTAAATATCCTTAATGTTTTGTTAAGCTGGTGGAACATTAATATTTAGTACTCCACTGTGTTTCTGGCTGTTTTGATTATTTCTTTTTTAAATTTGCATTTTCTAAAAAAAAATATACATACACCTTTATTTTAGTTCTAGAATTGCAAAATATAGAACTATTTGAATTAAGTTACTTTAATAATGTGGTTTCAACAAGACACAGTTCTTGTATCCTTATTAATTTTAAATATTTGAAGATTTTTTTTTTCCTGCAGATAATAAATGATGGAACTGCAGCTGTTTCTTTGCTGTGCCTCTTTCTCAAGATTGTAGGTTGTATTAAGGTATTTTAAGTGGTCTTGCTAGTTTAGACAAAAAACTGAAAACAAACAGACAAATGTAAAGAAACAGACTGTGTGAAACTTTGAATCATTAACTGAGTCATCAGTCACTCAAAACTTAACATTTAGTTATCAGAAGAATAAACAATAGGGAGCACCTACAGCAGGGCATCTTGCAAATGGGTATTTTTGTTGAAAGCCTGTAAACATCAAGTAATATGTGTTTTAAGACCTTGTTTACCCACCTATAAAAAGATTTTTCCTTGGCCCTGAAGTGAGGGCAACAAAAAATTTTCTGAGGAAGCACAGAGATTGTTTAATTAAGTAATGTTATCAATACATAGTTCATTCTAGCCACAAGTACTCAAGGAATGGTCCACCAAACAAAAGATCAGGTAAGGCAGGGACACATCTTAGGTGCTGGCATTTTAAACACAAGATATTGAACTTCTGGTGATTTTTCAATTTAGTAAAAAAGTGTCTTGCTGTCTGAATAATGAAATAGTATATTTTTGTCTCTAGAAGCCAATCTAGTAGTTTATTCTATTGCAGAGAAAACTCTCATGCCAGAGGAAGACTTAAAAATCAGGGATTGGACATTCCAGTGGTTTGCCTGACACAAGCTGCTGGTGCAGTTTCGGGCCACTGAGCTCCCTACTGGACACAAAAGATTGATACAAAAAGAATCAGACATAATCATATTAGGACAGTTTAAAGTGTGACTTTTTCTCTTAATATTTCATCTGATAACAGCTGTGTTTCTGGAATAGCTCCATGCAAGAATAAGAAAATTCTTATAGTGATGTAAAAAGAGAGAGGATAATCTTTCTCATGATGTACATTAGTAATTAATGTTTGTGTCCTCCTTTTTAAACTATAGCAGTGGTGTAAATCTGTGATTCTTATGCCTTTACTACTTGCATTTCTATGTCAGATGAGTTTCCAGCTTATACAAGGAGTGTGAAACATTCCTATGTACAAAATTGGTAACAGACCAAACGTCTCTCACACATGCATCTTCAGCATAATTGCTTGCATATCCCAGTTCTGGAAATTCCTCTTGATGAGAGGGTCTCCACAACTTGTCTTTCTTTCTTCTGACACCACCAAAGTAACACAAGCTTAATTTTGAGCATGTGAAGTGAGTGCTTTCTGATTATTCAGAATGCAGAGTCGTGTTTCTGCCAGGGTGATGAGTCTGCACAGTGGGGAATTTCAGCTGATGGCTATCTCAGAGTTGGCTGAACCACATAAAAGAGGGACAGGCATGGCATACATAGATGGAAGGCTTTTTTGTAAGAAACCATGATCTGGTGGTTTGATATAATATCTGTTGATTCCACAATAAATCAATGTGGTAGTAATTTCTGTGTCTTAGCTGTTACATGAGATTAGACTTTGTAAGCTTTGTGTGGTTTGTATAAATGAGATGAGTAATACCACATTAAAATTTTGAATTGGTCTTGATGGATGCAAATATTGAACTAGAATTTGGTGGTATCATATATTATATGTATTATATATAAATATGTTCTTTTATAATTTTAGTGATTCTTTAATGAAAATGTGCTCCAGCAAGCATCTATGCTGATACCCAAGCTTCTTCTCTGGTATCACACATCTCACTTTTAGCCAGCTGCATTTGAAATTGTTTCTGGTCTCCCTTTGCAGAGTTCTGTTCTGATGGCCCCAGGATCCTTCTGAACTAGATGCATAAAATTATGTTTAAACAAGGACATCTCTTTAATTTTGCCTGTTTTTTTGTCATATGCTTACCTATGCTTTTAATCCATAATTATTTATACAAGTATTTATACCATGTCCAGAATAGTAGATTTATTACAGCTGTCCTGAATTCCACAGTGAATGAAATGCAGTTCTGGTTAATTTTTTTTGTCAGGGTTTTTTTACTCATGTAGAGCTTTTTTTCTAGAAATGAACCTCTATATGCAGTTTTTCAGGATAATTTTTTTTTTCCAAGGCATTCAATCTGTAAAGAGAACTGAAAATGTATAGACATCATGATAGAAGCAAGAGTTAGAAAAAGGCAAACAAAAGTGAAGTAAGTGATGGGTGAAAAGTCAGTCACATTGTACGTGGGAGGATTAATCCTCCCTCAGTTTCTCAGTGTTCTCATTTTCATTATGCTTCACACATACAATTTCACACGTTTGACTTAAAAGTCTAGGTGAGTTTGAGGAAGACCTTCATGTTCTATTTTTTTCCTAAATTGGGCAAGGAAAGGAAATCAAGCAAGACATTTTTCTGCACCCTATAATAAAGTTTTCACAGCTGTGCTGTGATTGCTCGCAGACTAAGCCTTCCCTACGGAAAAGATCCAAATCTAATCTGAGATTAGTGGAAGTCTTTGGGTCCAGCTCAGAGTAATACAATAACATGTAATCTTTATCACAAAATTTAGTTGATATTTCATCCTTTGAGATAGCTTCTCTGCATTGGCATGAGGGCAAACAGGAGATCAGCATAGCAGCAGGAGAGTCCAGTGGGTTAAACACCTCCCCAGTGTCTTCTCTTAGGGTTTTGTATTTGAAAACAGGACAAATATTACTGTACTAATTTGTAGAGTGTTTACAACAAATTCAAAAATCAAATCCCTTAATAGTGGTTTTTTTCCATTTTTTCAAGAAAAAGTATTTTTTTGTTGTCACTCTATTTTTTTCCTCAACTGCCTTTGAAACACCACTTAGGTAAAAAAAAAAAAAAAAAAAAAAAAAAAAAAAAAAAGAAAAAAAGGCCAAACCATCTGATGTACTTTGTCTTCTTTGTTGAAGTTCCACTGAGTCATTCTGAGATAAATGGAATTTTCTTCTTCAATCCAAAGCTTAATTATGGTAATTAGCCTGTGCAATTTGTAAAGTTTGGCACTCAATTCAGCTCCTAATATGCATAAGCCTCTTTCTGTTACAAATTGAGTAGGTTTAATCAGTTTTAAAAAGACAGTATCTCACTATGTCTGCATGGCACACTCTTAGATTTTCAGATTGGTTGTTATTCCAAACTCTGCTACATCATTAGCAGTTTTGATATTTTTAATATTCATGAAGCTTTCAATTTAGCATTAATCCCCAGCATCTGTGATTATGATGGGTACTTTTGGGAGCTGTCTATTGTGTGTCTACTGAGAATGAAAAGCCCAGCAGTTCCTGGCAGTAAATTAACCCTCATAATGCCAGTTGGTGCTGAACTCCTTTTGAAATGTTGCCTTCTGCTATGTTCCTTTCTATTCAGATTTCACACTAAGGTCTGACTCCCTCAGCAGACACAAGCTTCGTTTCATCCTGACAGCCATCTGTGGCACTAAGAATTTTTCCTTTTTCCATTCAAAGAATGTATCTTTCACTTGTGTGCCTTTTCCCCCCCAGATTCAATATGGTAATCAGATGGGAGAAAAATGGAGTCCAGAATGCAAATTTCTATCTTGAGTAGGAAGACGAAGGCATTAAAGAATTTCATTTTTCATGGATGCAAGGAAAAGAGAAGGATGTTTTCCTTGGATTTCTTTTCCTAATATTCATGGTAAAATATTCTTTAGGAAGGGATATTTTGCTTAACTTCAAAATGTGATTCTACAAAGACCTTTGGCTGTGCAAATGCAGTCTAGAGAATGGAAATCAGTCTTTGGATACTGTTTCCCTCTGCTGCTAACTTGTGCAATACAGCAAATTAAGCCTCTCTATTTTGCTTCTTTTCTGTTTAGAGCTGCAAGCATTTGGGGGCAGAAACCCTCTAGCAATATCACATCACCTATTTTAGACATGCAATTTTAGCTCTTATCTCTAGCTGACAAGTACTTGATAAATGAGGACAGGCTCTTCCAGTTGTAGTTTTACTTCAGGTGCTTCAGACCACTATGGAGGTGGCATCCAAATTAGGATGACAGGGATAGATAGTGTAAAATATGTACACTTCCTATTCCTGCTGGGCAAAGTACAAAGATGTCAACATCAACAGGGCATAATAGTCCAACAGACTAAAATAACACTATTTAAAGAATGTTTTTATGCACTGCCATGATTGTGTAAGTGAGCTTCACAGCTTGTCACACTTTGTGCCAGATGTGGGACTCCATTCATGTCCTGAAGAAGTTCTGAGCAGTTTGGGGCAGCTTTGGGCTGCTGGATCTGTCAAAGTCTCTCTTAATATGAATTGCCTAAAGACTGGGGTCTCTCTTGGCAAGTGTCACCTGCTCTTAATTGCCTTAGCAGGCTCCCCTGCTGGGCTCTGCTACCTGATCACACGAGTGCAGGGTTGTCAGGATTTGCTTTTTCATTCATTGTTCCAAACACTCTTTGTCTCCTGCCTGCCTGGTAGGAATGAAATGAAATTTCTGCCTTAAAAATGTATACAAGTAAGAGGCTTTTAGTGCATTGTAAAGAAAGGTGAAGGATTCTTTTGTCTTTTTTCACCAAGCTTTTTCCTCAAGACTACTTTGCTATTTACTGAAGCCTCTAATTACATATATTTGGAGAAACGCAGTTGTGGGTAAGTTGCTACCCTGAAAGATTGGCCTGACATTGGGATCCATGGATTGGCCTTGCTGCTAAAGGAACTGTACATTCTGTAAAGGCATTTGCCAGCACACACTTCCAGCACCATGGGGAGCACAGAAAATGCTCCATTGTCAGCAAATGCAGTGAGAAAGCTGAGAGTGTGCTGTAAAATTAATCACAAATCAGACAAGAGCTACAGAAAAAGAACAAGACTGCAGTGTCCTGAGGATGTCAAGCATTTCTGATGTCCTCATGGGACAGTCCTGGGTGCCTGGAGCACTAATGGGCACCAAGGTTGTGATACACCAGCGTGTTTGGTGGTCAACTGTGTGGCATTGCTTCAAAACTGGGGTTGGCATCCTGAAAGCTAAAAAATACACTTCCATAGACTTCCATAGACTCTTTCTCAATGTTTCTAGGAATACTGACAGCAGGAGCATGCTGGAGTGTGGGTGTGCATCAGCAGGTGCAGCAGATTCTATATCCATAGTAATGTTCTTGGGTCACAGATCTTTAGATTTTAGATTTTTCTCCCTTCTTGCACCAAAGGAGTGCAGAGGGCTGACCTTCCCTTGGCACTGCTATTATTGTATCCCTCCCAGCTGTGCAGCCTTTTCAGGACAGACAGTTCAGATGTTAGCTTTTAAAGCTTGGCATATTTTCTTAATTGTTGTGTTGTTCATAACACCCTGGGAATAGTCTATAGGTAGATGCTAATGCATGAAAGCTCCAAACCTTTTTTCTTTTCTTCACCTTGTTGTGAATACTGTTTCTCTGGTGCTTTTTGAGAAATACTGGATGTTCTGCTCATCTTTGTGGGTATCCCCAGGCTCCCTGGTGACTGGGAATATTAGGGAAGTGTATAGAATTTTCATTTACTGTCTGGACAACATTTTGAAACTGATCACAAAAGTAAGAATAATCTGCTACTCTATGACTCTTTACAAATTAAATGCCACTTTTTTCACTCCTTTGGTAGAATACCTGTTATGAAGTGTATTTTCTCACTGTAGACCCAGATTCTCAGTAGAGTCTCAGGTTCTCAATCTGTAGATCAGGTTCTGTAGTTATCTGATCCTAAGCACAGAAATGATGAATAACATCAAGTACTGAGGATGGAATTTAACAGAGGTTCAGTTTTTATTAGGAAAGGAACAAGAGCTTTGCAGTCTAATAAATGAGAGAAAGGTGACGGTTGGAATTTGATTTAAGGAAGCAGGACTTTAAAACATAATTCCTTCTGTGTAATTTAATAGCCATTGAGGAAGTACTGGAATCTACAGTATGTGGTCTGTTAATCTAATTAATCTACCCTAAAGGTTAAGTCACACACCCCACAAGTATAAGTGGATTTTGATCAAGTTTTACTGGGCCTATAAAATAGTGAATATATGAGGATGTCCAGATTTACTTGTGTTTGCATTGGAAATAGCTCAGCTTTGTAAAGTTTTGTACTGATGTATGTGCACACACGGAGGAGCATTTTTGTTTAACATTCACTGTCCAAACATAACATGCTGTGGATTTAAGAATCGATTTTTATGATGCCAAATGTCATTGAAAAAGTCAGGCAAAATAAGAGAAAGCTGCTGTTCTTTGCCAGTAAAGGTGGGTGTTAAAATGAGTGTTGAATGCTAAAGCCCATTATTTTTAAAGATGTAAAAGAGGATCCCGTTGAGTCCTGTGTCACATTTGGTGCTCCCCAGGTTGCTGTCCTTGGTTTGCATGCACTCTGTCATCCTGAGAAGCATTGAGAGCAAAGACCAATCTCCTGTTCTTCATTTCTCTTCAGTTATAACCAGATTTCTGTGGCAATGACTCTTCATGAGAAAGATCAGCCAAAATTAACCTTTCTCCCAGAGTTTCAGATGAGGGTAACTCATCATATATTGCAGTAAGCTAAATCCTGGTCTGACCTAAGAGAAAATCAATTAGGTTTTAACAATACCAACTCCAGGTGAACGTGAATCTATGCAAATCTGTACAGCAGTTTGGGTGACAGAAAATTCTCCAATTGTATAGTTTTCATCTGCATTTTTTGTTCTATCAGACCCCAAATTCTGCATCTCTCTGCATGGCTTTCAATAAGTTTTGAGCCTTCCTGCAAACAGCATAAATATACAGCATAAAAATATGTGTCAATGCAATTCTGTTTGAAGGTTCTCATTCATTTGCCAGGACATCTGCTCCTGTTACAACTATCAGAGTGGCAATCCCCAAAAAAAAACCTACACATTAAAGAGAGTTTCAGCAGGATGCTGAAATAGCAGATCCAGACTGCTATAAGTTTTTGGGAAGTTTCTGTTTCCTTTTCCTTCCCCCAAAGGTTTTTCTCATCTGCATTGATCAGTAAATGTTGCTGGTGAGACAGTGCTCAGGTTTATCACTGGGGTCAGTTGTGAGTGTGGGCACATCAGCAGATTCCTTCTAGCAATTTCTCCTACTTATCATCCTAGTTGTGCTCATTCCAAAATGCAAATTAGTTGCTTACCATAGGAGAAAATTATGTAATGAGGCTCCAGAGAACATAAATATTTAACCATGTTTTTAAATACATTCCAATATGTGTGTATGGAGAGGGGAGGGGTTAGTGGAGGCAATATATTCAAAGAAACATGTTCAATATTCTATTGTATAATATATCAACCCTGCAAAATCACACTAATTAGTATTTTGAGCTCTCATGCTGTTACTAAACCATTGGCACCAGATGAATAAAATGTTTAGAAAACTTTTTTTATGATCTTATTGGTGCATTCACCCATATCAATGACCAAAATTTATCTTGCTTTAGCAAATCAACAGATTTCTTTCTTCTGCTAAATGTTTTTGGCAAGGCAGGCGGAGAACACAGCAGTCAGGGCCCTGCTCAAAGGCACAGATAAGTGGATGGGTTACTTCCTACATTAAAACCAGCTTGTTGACTTGGCAAAGAGCCCTGGTCAAGTAACACAACCAGTGCTGCTGCCATTTGTTAATTCTGCATAATTAAACACCAATTATACATAGTATTGTTTTCTAGCAGGCTCCTCAGCTGGCTTTTCTTCATAATTATTCTGTGCCAGTTTCCTTCCTTATTACTAAAAAGGTCTTTTATTTGTTATTATAATTAGGAGGTTTAAAAGATATCATTTTTTCTACAGTGAGAATAGGAAATGATTATGGAAGTTGGCATATCCTTTTTACATGAGAGACATTGCATATAATAGGTATTTTGATTTTTTTGCATAATCTGAGGAATCTGCACTGCACTATTATAGGACTCCCCAGAACAAATCTATTAGTGAACATGTAATAATGAATGAATGTATTTACAAACCATTTCCAAAGTCTGTCTTTTTGGAGGCACCATGAAATGCAAACATAGAACTGACATTAATTTCTCAGCACTTTCCTCCCTATCTAGCAAGGCCAAGGCCTATTGAAATGAACAAAGTATCTGCTTAACTGCTATTTTAAGGCATAAAACTCAATATTCTGTTGAAGTTGTAATGTTTTATGCATCTTGTCATATGACTAGATGCAAATGAAGACAGTATCAAAGGATGTTGATGGTTGTCCTGGTGCTTTTAAACTGTGGTATTGTCAGGGATGCAGCCCTATTAGGGATGAGGATGGAGAAATTCCAAGGAAGGTTTTGGCTGTGTTGCTGGGAATAGTGGAATATGAGGAGCAGAAGTTTGGAGACTGGTTTTATACTATTTTGGAGTTTACCTTTTCAACAGTACTGAGGAAAGTATCTCTTATGCAGACTTAATATTTATTTCTAACTACTTAAGTTCACAAAAATATTCTGGAAAAAGGTTGTTTGGGTTTTTTTCCCTTTTCTTTTCTTTATGATTATTTATATAACAATATTACCAAAGGGTAATACATACAGCCAAAATAGGAATGAAAAGTCCTAGAGACTTTAAGTGCATATAATAAAATACATACATTTTCTTGTTTAAAAACAAAAAAAAAAAGAGGGAAACTTTCATGCTTGATAATGATTACAATTTAAAAGCTCAGGAAGGATGTTAACTGTGTCTGTGACTCTTAATCCGTGGATTATTCAGCTGTCACACATGCCAACTGAATCTCTATGCAACATCCTCATGAACTTTATTGAGAAAGGTTTCTGTGAGTCAGCAGCTGGAGCTCATTTCTCAGCCAGAATTTTTCTTCCCTCTTATCTCCTTGTGACTGTCCTCTCTTTATCTGTTATTTCCTTCCTTTGACTCCACATAATTATTGGAGCCCAAATGAAATGCAGAGTTTTGAGCTTGGTAGTTTAGTTCTTCATTTACTGGATCACAGGCAAACTCAGCTATAAGGAGGAGAAGATGTAGTTTCCTGCTTAACCTGCAAAGCCATGAGGTCAATGGGACTTCCCACAGCACTTTATAAAAAGGACAAAAGACTTTGTAAGATGAGGCTTTTGGTTCATGTTACAGTTTTGACAATGGAGTCATTTTAAGTTGCAATTGTCAGTAAAATCTTTTCTTGTCTCTCTTTCAGAATAGTTCAGCTGTTTTGAATCATGGTGTGTTGTGTGTGAAAGATATATTTCAAATTCCATACACTTGGTAAAACAATACTGTCTTGTCTTACTTGCTTTGAGAATCACAGTATTGTGTCATGTTCTTTGGACCTTTTTTGTTCATAGCTATTATTCTTCCTGTCTTAGGCAAATACTTTCATTTTCATTCTGGTTTAAATAGAAAAAAATGTGTGATTCTAGGATTATTTCCAAATTAGAATCTAGAAACAGCATTGCTACATCAAGAAAACCTTCATTTTACAGCTGCATCTGACATAGTAGAATTTTACCTGTGAACCATTTTCACCATAGAAAGCTTCCTTTTATTCTTTTATCCTGCAAGAAATCTTTTAGAGGATACCATGCCTTGAAGGAAAGAAACAGAGGAAACTACAATGAAAAAGATGTATACTTTTTTTTGTTTGTTTCTCAATGGAAATTTTTTAAACAGCTCTAGGTTCTAGAATGTTATTTATTATTCCTATTACAATACTGTCCCAAATATGAGAGGTGTTGAATTGTTTCCCTGACAGTATTCAAACCTGTCCCAAGCTTTGAAATGTTAGTTCATGTTCAAAAGAGCTGGGATTACACCTCAATCCAACAAAAGCTTCTGAAATACATAGATAATTTTTCTAGCAGTTTGTTTGATTGATTTCTACAGCTTTGTTTAAGGAACACTCCCCAGTCATGGCACCAAGATTTTGCTTGAAGCAAACTACACAACAAATCCTATTTTGGATTAGGATAAGTGAGGAATGCATCCATAAAACTGGCTCACATCAGTATAATGGCTGCAGCTTGACTTCTCTCCCCTAGGTGCCAATTTTTATTTATATTCACATGTATTTATTTATTATACATTTATATATGCACATTCTGAGTGTACTTTGATATCCCAGTGATTAATTGCAGAATGATGTGATAAAGTGCATTACAGTGCCCCTGGGGCTGCTGCCCCTGCTCCCCAGGAAAATCTGGGGTCACCACTCACAGTCTGCCCAGGATCAAAGGTGCAAGGTCACCTGGCTAACAAACCATGAAGGTTAGAAACAGGAGCATCAAGCCATGAGAAAGGATGGACCCTCAGCTCTGGCTGGGGACAGCCTCAAGCCATGGACAGTCCCACAACACTTGGCCTTAAAAAGAAGTTGTTTTCATGCCTGTAAAAGCCATTTCATACTTTAGCTGGAGTTTTTCAAGCTTAATTTGTTTTTCTCTGCTTCTGGACTGAAAAATAATGTGATTCTCCTCCTCTCAGATTTGAAAGTAAAAGAGCTGGGAAAATGTCAATACATTTTAAATAACTTGGGAAAAAATTTGAAAGATAATTTTATCACACAACAATGACACATGGACCCTCCATATGGCAGTTGCAGGTGGCAAAATTTTTTTTGTTTGGACTTCTTTGTCTTGAGAATAACCTGGATGCTCTCTGGCTAGCCCAGCTACATGAATCAACAATATTTAGACAACATTTTTTATTCTTTCCAAATTAGACTTTTTGCTGTATCTAAAATGTCACTAACTTCTTAAACTACAAAAGAGCAAGCTGTTGTAGCTTCTTCACCTGGACATGATCCCATAAATCAGTTTAGTGGGTGACAAAGGCTGCTTCTATGTTTGCCATTCATTTCATAATTAGCAGAACCTGAGTCAACAGTCTTAGAAGTTCCTTACAAGCTTTCTGCAAATGTGGGGTTTGTGAGCAGTGAGACACTGGGAAGAATGAAAATATATCTGGTTTGTATAATTTCAGGATCATGGTTTTGTTGTGAAACATCATGTTTAAATGCTTCTGGGGGATTCTATGGTACCACAGAAATGTCAGAAACCATTTTGACACTAGTTTATAGTAATGACAAAACCTAATCTGTTAAGATTTTGTATTCATATTTGGTAGAAAAAGTTCTGTTTTGTAGCTTAGTTGTCTCATACTAAGAAAGTTGAGTTTGTAAGACCAAATTGATGCTAATCATTTAAGAAAAAATGTTTTGAATGCTTAACATATCAATATTTCTCTTTTTGCTAAAGAAAATTCCTGTTATTTTTCTGAGATGTGAATGGTGTTACGTGAGATAAATTGCTATTTTACAGAAAAGTGAATACCTATAGACTCATAAGGTTTCAGGAGCAGTGGCAAATTTAGGCTCACAAAAACAATTTCTTTTTTAAAGTATAGCAGATGATGTTTTTGAAGATGTGATTACAATGCAAATACAATATCCTCTTGGAAGTGTAAGGGTAGTAAGACAAGAATTGTGCTTACACAATTCTTAACCTTCTTAAGTATTGAAATTTTCAGTGGTTAAGAAATGCCTTAGATAAATGTATTCTTCATAACTGACAAACTCACAGCTTTTTACCAAACCATTGTATATATTTAATTTATAGTAATAGCAAAGACATGAAGACACATTTCAATTTGCTATGGATGTGCAAGTTGTATAATCATTAGGTTTTTATTCCCATATGATAGAAGGGGTAGAGAGAGGCTCAGGAATAAATCAACAGAGGTGTCTGGGATCTTAGTACCTGTCTGAATTTGAGTTCTTTTGATCTGATGGTGGTAACTCAGCAAGAAAGTGACAGATTAAGATATTTGATTTCAAAAGTAAGCAGCTGAGATGGTTTCCAGGCTAGCAGCCTTTCTTTCTAAATGTCTGTCACTCCATAAGATTTCCTCTGCTTTAAGCTGTCTTGATTCCAGGAGCCAGAGATTCTCTAAAGTAATTTTTTGCTTTGTTTTCTTCCCAAGCAATCAGTCACAAACTGCTTCCTGTAAATTAAAAGAACTTTTGTAAGCATAACCTTATTTTCTGCAGCACATACAGGACTTTGCCTGGGCAATCAATTTTCTTTCACATGCATACTTAAAAATGGCAAGAGCGTTTGCATTTGCTTTGCTGAGAAAAGGACTAGCAGAAAGAGAGAAAAATTGAGGACAGCAATCAAAGTCTGCATTTTAGATTTGATTTCATGTTATTCATATAAACATAAACCTAGATTTTAAAAAAAATGAATTAATATAACATTTAAATGTGTTTTGAAAAAGCAGGCATTAAACTTGTGTCTTATTCAGAATATTACAGATTAACTGTTATATTAAATTCAGACAGTGGAAGGGAAAAATTTATTACATGCTTACTGATCCTTTCATAAGAATTAGAAATGCTCTTCCTATTAATGCTAATCAGCCAGTTATTTATTGGCCTGGAAGTGTTCAGGAAGCCAGGACATGGCCCCATTTAGGCTTTAATAAACTTTGGATTGCTTGATGCCTTGGGCTAGCTAGGTCAAACCTTGGAACCAGTGAATCTTGTACAATCAGCAGAGTGAAAGCTCTGAAGGATCATCGGGGTTTTGGGACATTCACTGATGTCCTTTTCCTCCCTGTATTACCTCCAACACCACAGGCTTGTAAACATGGGGCTGGAAGCCTTGGTTGTGGAAATCTGGAGAGCAACTTTCTTCAGAAAACTTGCCTCTAGCCAGAATGGCATCTCAGATGTCCAGCTAAAATGAGATGATAATCCTACCTTCTCCATCGTGCAGACTTCTGAGGAAAATATATTAGCTCACTTTTTGAAAGCATTCAGCCCTGGAGTTTTAGTAATAAGTAAATAGTTTTAAAGAAACCTGATTTCTGATCATTCATACACCTCAAACATTTTGTACTTCCCTTTCTTGTTATCTGTTCTCTGCACTGGGACAACACTCTGAAAGGCTCATGAAGTTAATGACTAAGAGATGCCTTGGGAAGTTGTAGTGAGATCAGTCCTGCAGCTTCATTTCTCCAGTTTCCTAAGTTTCAAGTTTGTGGCTTTGTGACTGTAGGAGTGTACAGGATTTTTTTTTTACTTGCAGAAGTTTTTCTTGGGAGTTGAAGAGGGTGTTGTATCATAACTGCATGTTGCTGCTGCTGTTCACTGAAATAACTGGTCACAAGGTTTGTTGAAAGAGCCTGAGTCTTGCTACACTCATGTCAATGAGACTCAGTCTGTACTGTTTCCAATTCTTATTCATTATCACTTGTTTCTGTTGTCTGTAGATGCCTGCAAAACATAAAGACAGAGGAATCAGGCTTGCAAGGGATGGCTTTCATCCCCCTAAAGGGATTCCTGAGAATATTAGAGGGATGAAAGCAAATCTCAGTGTTTTCATCCCGTCAGACTTTCTGCTTTTCTGCCCTTTCCACGCTATAATTCCATCTCCTCCCCCCAGCAGCAGCAGCTGTAGCTCAGCTCCAAAGGGCCCCTGGAACCTCCCTGACCCTGCTGGGTCCAGCCTCAGCTGCAGCACTGGGGGCTCTTCCAGCCCAGCCCTTCCCTTGCCTGAGCCCTGCAGAGACATCAGCCAAGTGCCCTTGCAACAGGACCTCTGTTGAGGTTTTTTCTTTTTTTTTTTCTTTCCCCTCAGATATCTGTTTTCACTTTTTCAAGTAATAAAAATACTGAAGAAATCAATTGTTTTCTTAAAAGGAGCCACAGACTGGACCAAATGTGTGCTCTCTCTGCTCCTGTTCTCTCTTCTCCAAAGAGATTAAATAAGATTGCCAGACAAATTTCACCCCCACCTTGCAGCTCCCCTTGACCTTCAAGCAGCTGAGGGAAGCCTCTGTGAACACAGTTTTTACACAAATGCATCCTAAACTTTTTCTTATTTTCTGCCAAAAAAACTTGTAACACTGAACTGCCTGAAGCATTTAAAAAAAATGCCAGGAGTCTTCAGGCTTGACTGGGGAAAATGCTGTGGAGAAAGATGTTTTTTAAATAAAGAAAATATCAAAAAGATCCTTGCAAAGATTCAACTTTCTAAATACACATTAAATAAAATAATAACTGAATCAATTAGTCTAGGAATGAAGGATTGATCATTAGTTGAACTCTTAAGTTGAAAAATGAAAACCAGTGGCACAAGAATAGTTACATTTTGTAAGGATGAAGCCAAAGAAAACAAAATTACACTTCCTCTAGAATTTTTAAAAGACACATTGTGTTAATAGTAATGGCTAGTGTCCAATTTTTTGAGCTGTGTTTTGGTTGTGTACTAGTTTGGTCTGCTCCATACCTTTTTCTCCCAGGGGGAAAAAAAAAATTAAAAAGCCATTTACACAAAGTGCAGTTCATCCTTTCTGCCCTTGGAAGAAGATAATTTCCCTTTCTTTCATTGATCATCCTTCTTCAAAGCAGAAAAACATTAGAATGGGAGTCATGTGCTGTGCTCTTTACTTTTCAGCAGGACCAAAAAAACAAACATCTTTTAAGTTGCCTGTGAAATCAGATGTGCATAGAAATGCAGAATTTGTCCCTCTTCTAATCCTCAGACACTCTCAGGCCAAACAAACTGTGGTCTCAGACAATTATTTTATTTTGCACTTTGAGCAAAGGTTCCCAGGCAATGCAGCACCCCCGAGTTTTGTGTGAAAGTAGCACTCAAAATCCATCAGATCCTCAGCTGAGACAATTCTGTTCAAGTCTCTTTTAGCTCCTAGTACAGCACAGGGATCACCTCCTATTTATTAATGTGATATTTCCTGGTGTGATTATATCTATACATCCTATAATTTAGGAACAGCAAAGCCATTGTATAATAATCATTTCTCAACTGCAATTTTAAACATTTATCATTTAAATATTTTTCTCTAAAATTAATATCTCATGGTTGTTTTCACCTGGGTTGGATGATGTATATAAGAATGAACACAAAAGAGAATCAATACAGCTATTAACTGACTTGCCCACAGGATATGATAAATGAGGGGCCAGCTTAAATTCGACTAAATTTTCTCTGATAGTATATCATCAGAAAAATCTTCATGTACCTATAGCATTTTTCATCAAGTACATTTTTTTCTCTACTTATTAATGGCCTTTATTTTCAATGTAAGAATCCAAATAATTGAATTAGCTAATGATGCATATATAAGAAATCTGAAATTTGAAATTTCTATTAATATCACAAATTCAGGTTATTAAATATATACTGATAAAATAAGTTGAATGGGACGAGGAAGGGCTTGGAAGTGTTTTACTTTAGTCTGACTTTTTACAGAATAAGGATTCTGCTATTACAGAGTCAGCATCTGTTAGATCTCCTGCTCTAGTCTTTTCTGGATTCACTTGCTAATCTTAATTAAAATATTAAATAGAGATGGAAGGAATCCCAAAGCTATACCTGAACCAGTGGGTGTGAGGTGCAGTTGCATTTTGTCAGATATTAGGCAAGATTTCACTGTACACCAACTTCTCCCTTTTGGTTGTCTTGAGAAAGGTACCTGAGGTGGGAGGGTTCAGGGGAAGTGGGAGAGATTTTCTCTGGGACTTTGATTGGGATGCCTGGGGGGGCAGGACCCTGAGACACTCAGCCTGAATCGAGTCAAACATAATTATGTTCAAGTTCCAAACTGAGGAGAAGAGCTTAAATAGAAACTTACCTAGGGAGCCTTCTTAAGCATGAGTGCTAATCAGTGTAAATAGTTTTTAGGGTTAACATTTCAGTCAATGCTTTGGGAGTTTTTATTTATTTATTGCAATTTTTTACCCAGTTTTCCCTTTATCATTGAACATAACTTTATTTATATTATATGTGTCACTTTTCTAAGATTCAATGCATTTTCAAAATCATAGCCATTTAGAAAAATAAAAACCATAAGGAAAATATCTTAGATTGAGTTTAATTATATTATTTCTAAAAAAAAACAAAAAAAAGTTTCTGTTTTTATTGCTCAGTGTTTTGTAGCTAAAATGCTTAATAATTTTAGAAGCTTTTCCTGAAGGGCATTTGAAATAGTCTTCAGGTGTGAATTCTTACTGAGTTGTTAAATGCGTTAGTTTTGTTCAGTTTTGAGTACTTGTGTGCACTTTCAGCTGATTTATCTCCAGTGTTAAGCTTTCAAGATCATATCACATCTCCATGGTCACTCTACAGTTGTAGAACAGCAACACAAGTTTAAGTAGAGTTGAATAAACTGTTCAGCTTGAGTAATAGGAATGATGGGGTAAACTCAGTAGCTTCTTTTGGTTTAAAGTTTAAATTTTCTCAGTATTTACTGAGACTTTTTTCCTATTTGAAATATAAAATAATAGCATTCTTTGTTGTTTAACTTTCCAGCTAGTGTTCAGTGTCAGATTGGTCTCTAGCTGGATGTGTTATTTGATCCAATGTGTTTCTCTCTTTTTCTTATATCCAGCGCCTTCTGAAATTACAGGGCTTTTCCAGGAATCTTCTGTAGTCTGGCTTCCTGAAAGGAAATATGATTAATTGCCTTCAATACACTAAATATGCTTTCCTTTTTCTGAGGTTCTTGTGCATTTGTATTGTTCTCCTGCCTCCTTTCCCCATAATTTTCATACCTATATTCCCACTAAAACAAATTAACTTGGATTAGCCAGTTAAATATTAAATTAGCCAGTAAAAATATTAAATTCCTTGTCATATTGTTTTGTTCTATGTTAGAAATTTTGTATACTAGTTGTCATAATCTTGAATATACCTAAAAATCTTTAGTATCATAATATGCTGAAGTTTCAAACTAGCAAACCTTCAGATGCAGCGTGCAGTTGTTTAAATTCAGTAGTAATGGTTTATCACTGAGATCTCAGCCACCTCACAGCTCATTTGTGATTGATATGTTATCTGAACAGATCTGGAGCAATGGCTCTGTGGTTACCAGTGCTTAGATCTTCTGAAATTCTGTTATGTAAGATACCTAAACTCTCTAAGCTTCCCCATTGACCAGACAGTAAAAGTATTGCTGAAATACATTTTCCTGGTCTAGTGTCACACCTGCAGTGCTCCAGGCCTGCTGCCCATCAGCAGCTGCCAGCAAGGGCTGGGGGCTGCTGGTCCCTTTGTCAGTGGTGTCACAGCTGGGGTGACACCAGGACCAGAGAGGTGCCCCATGGGCACAGGAGCTTGGCAGGGGCTGCTGGTGGCCACCTCAGGGGCAGCTCCTGTGCTCTTTTTGGCACCCCACAGCAGCACACAGCACTCAGGGGCATCATCTTCCCTCTTGGAATTTCAGTGCTGGGTAGCAGTCATCCTAGCCCGTGGGGCTGAAGCATCTATTTCTGATTTTATCCAGTTTGACATGTTTAAATTTGCTGAGGATCTCTGCTAGAGGAACTTGAGGGCCCCAACAATATGGAACCAATCATGCTAGAAACACATGAGATGTATAATGTTGCTTCAGAAGTATTTTTTATTTCCTGCCCAAAGCAGCTGCACCAACACATTAAATGAAGGTAGGACAAACAAACAGTTAGGGCTTGATAAAGAAATTTTTCTTTTTTTGAGCTGTCACTCTTTCAGTGTTGTACTTTAGGTCAGTGGTATTAAAGCTGTGACCCAGTCAGCAATGATATACTTGGGAAACTTTCTACACATAAATGTGACACAGTGAATTCTTAGTCATCTCTGCTTCCATTTTCACCTCATTACTGGTGATAAATGAGTCCCTTATTATGAGAACCCTAATTTCCTGGTCTCTAGCACTATGAGGATTTGGCTTTGATTTTTAAGGGGGGTATAGCTGGTACAAAATACAAAACACAAATGTTTCGTTCCATTTGCTATTTAGCTGTTCTGTATCTACCAATGCATTAACAGAAGCTTCTGATTAGGTTATGTCTTTCTGCCTGTTTATCTCAGAAGTCTGGTTGGTTTTTGAACATTGATGTGCAATCTGGCTAATTTTTACCATCTTGATAGTCTTATCCATCAAAATTTTGATGTGGCTGCTCTTGTTATTTACACTGGCATTGTTCTCATCATATTTGTGTAGTTTAAAACTCATCCTTCAGCGTTCAGACTTGGTTGCTTTGGGCTTTGTGCTTCCAGTTACAGCTCTAATTCTGGGATTTCTGTGGATCCATTGAAGGTCCCTTTTTGTTTCAAAATTAGTGCCTCTAGCTAGTAATTCCTATGTTCAATACACACAGTATTACAAATTAACAGTATTTAGAGAAATCTGTAGATCCTTGTAAACCCAAGTACCCCTTGCTGTGTTGTATGATTTCTTATCTGGTATTAATTTTGTAGAGCTGAATTCTGACAAGATAGAAGAGTTATTGATTGTTCTCCTCCTCAGCTATTTCATTTCATCATTGTTCTATTTTGTCTGGAGTTTAAGTTCATAAACCTGGAGTAATTTTTGACCTTGTGCTTTTTTTTGAGGCTGACATTAATCACACTGAGAAATGAGATTCCCAGCTGGAAGATGCTAAAGAGCCATTAGGAACTATTACATTAACCCACCACTATTTTATCTTTCCCAGTTGAGGCTGAGAATTATTAAGTTGATTGGGACATATCTGTGTGTTTCATTGTGAGCTAGATAGTAATTGCTAATTCTTTATTTGTGGCTCTTTCTCCCACTTCCCCGAAGTATTCACAGCTGTGCTAACAGAACCCTGAATCCAGTCAATGGGAGCATTTTGCTGCTTTAACAAGAAAGGGCTTCAAGGCTAATATCAAATTTTCCAGGCAAATGCTTACATGCTCCATCATTTGTTTTCTTAAGGATATGATTTTGAGCAGTGAGTAGTCAGCTCAGGTAAACAAAGCAAGCAGGAACACCTGTTGTACAGCTTCTCTCCAAGGCACAAACTCAAAAAACTTCTTTGTAAAATGCATTTCAGTACACTGCAAAAAGCAGAAGTTCTTCTGAATAGCTTTACAGAGAGAATGCCTGTGATCAAATAACAAAAGGAAAAAACTTCCCTGAAGTCTTTACCTCTATTTAGCATAAATGAAAGAAGACAGGGGTTTTTTTTTTAATCTTTGGATTATAAAAAAAAGAAAGTTATTGTTGCAAGTGAGTTTTATTTAATACATTTAGAAGGTGAATAGGAAAGGGAATTCTGGACAGCTTGACTGACTTCCATGTTATATGGATATGTATGTGTGGTTTGATGATGCTTGTAGCTTGCTGTAAGTTTATCCTTATAGAGAAGTACTGATTAACAGTGCATGTTTTTCAACTCCATGCCTTTTTACAAGTCAGTGTGAATATCTGTTTACCTTGCAAATCAACTTTTCACTTCACTTAAAAATTGTCCCTGTACATTACCTAACAAATCCTTTCCTACTTTGCTAGGCCACAGTAATTTTAATTATCAACTACAACAGGGTTAAACCTTCATTTTTTTTAATCCTTGAATCACTCCATAGGCTATAGCATACTTTTTCTTTATGCAGAAGTCAAGGTAAAGAGAATGTGATTGGCTTTAAGTGTGGAGGGACAGGGACCTTTACAGCCTGTCCTGTCTGCTGGCTTTTTTGTCCCAGCCAAAGAGCTGGAATGTGGGAGAAAAAAAGGAAGGGAAAGCACAGAAGAGCAAAAACTGGACACGTATCCTCTAAGAAATTAATATGCTAAGGGTATCAATAATCACAATGTGGCTGAAGTCACTGTTGGAAGGTAAAAAACGTGCTGGGAATAGCAAAATTGTTCAAAATGTAGCCCTTTTAACAGGAGGGGAAGTCAAACCAAACCAGAATAGTGAGGAGTGTCTTCTGAAGGCAAATCACCTGTGATTCTTGTGGTATGTGGGAGACTTTCTTGCTTAAATATCAGTGTTAATAGGCTGAGTTAATGGGCCAGTGTCTTGGTTTGCTGGACAGTGTATTAGTGAAAGAATGTCTGTTCTTTCTTTTAGCAAGCATACATTGATTTAATATTATTCTTCGTGCTGAGCTCTGCAGGCAGATTGCTAAAATGCAGATGACACAGCTGTGCTGCAGATATATCTTTCACAGCTCAGAAGATGACTTTGCATATTCAGAAAAGCAAGGGAATGAGAAAGGACTTTCTCAGCTCTTGTATTTTGTACATCCCCTTCAATATTCATTGTCAGGGTAGTTTTAATTTCAAATCATGTCACTGCAAGGCTGCCGGTGTGCTGAATTAGTTCCTGGGTTTTCCTTGTTTGTCTATAATTGTCATTAATGAGGGAAATTCATCACTTTCCCAAAGTTCACCACTCAGCTGAAAAATATAAAGGAAGATTAAACAGGGTGGGATTCTTTTTCTACAGCAAAGAGCAAGGGAACCCAGTTCTCTGCTGCTCTTTTGGGAGCAGCTTCTTGTAAAGCAGCTGC